>NW_025336347.1:9926575-10014071 GCF_004798865.1 Varanus komodoensis
TATACTAAGACAAACACTTAAGAGACTCTTCCAAATTAAAACATCTTAAACACAATAAACATAATAATGATAATAATGCAGTAATAATAAAATTACTACAGGTATTGAAAAAGGTGAGAGAGAACCTGCATGTGTGTATGTGTATAAGTATATACTAATGTAAACAAACTAATGAAACTGGTCTTAAAACAATTTAAAACATTCTTGAGGTAACAAAAAGCCTAACATTAACTGATGTTGATGGAGATGGACCACAGTCAGGGTTTGATTGTGTTGCTTTGGGGGTGGGGTACCACTGGGATCACTTTCTTGAAACAGGCCTCAAGGGTTGCTGGTGCAGCCATTTTCTTTTTCTCATCATAAAAGGCCTTGAAGCATCTGAGAGCCTAGTTGAAAGGGCAAATGCTAAAGAAAAACCAAAGGGGAACAGGTGCCATACACATGCCCCAAAACACACTGGCTTGGGTATGCGCAAGCCAACGCTGCAGAACAAGAAGCCATGAATACTGTATCTCTGTGGAACTAGACTGCCACTGATGGCACCTCACCAAATCCATCACATATCTCCCTAGAGATAGTTCCTTAGGGATAGCTGCGCCTCTCTCTAGTGACTTTCTATTCTGGTGAAAAACGCTGAATATTTCTAATGGAAAGCTGTGACTATCTCTAGGGAACTGTGTGGTCACTGATGACGTATTGCTAAATGTGTTGCATAATTTCCTAGAGATATTCATGTATTAATATAGGGTTTATGGCAATCTGCACATTCATACATATGGGTAACTTAGCATATGATGAGTTCATTGCAAGAGAAAAAGCATATAGACACACAAAATGCACAAATATATACAAAACTTCTGCAGGGTTACAGCAGTAGCCTCATAACTGGATGTCTAGTTCAGCTTAACCAGGCGATCGCCCCAGGTGTTGCTTCGTGCAGATCTTCTAAGGAGCCAGGAAACACATGTCTTGCACAATATGTTTGATAGTTTGCACATCAGCACTGCAGTCACAATGAGAACCTTTCCCATCCCCATTGATACAGAACAGAGGCACTCCTTTCAGTATCACATCTAATGCTATTCAATTTCATCCAGACAGAGCAAAGCAGGTTATAGCCAAGGAGTTTGGAAGAGGGATCACTAAATGTCCGAGCCGCAATAAGGCAACTTGGACCATTCCTCTCTCCAGGCATTCTTAGAGTTGAACTGGGTAGATGTAAGATTAATGGCAGTTTTCCAAGCTGACCTACGAGATTTCAGCCTTCTGATTGTGCAATATCCTGATGAATAGGGAGGGCCTTGTTGTTCAGCATCCTTGACCATAACCAAACGAGAGCATGTTGTCTTCTGATGTGGGGTGATGTAATGTTGCTGAGTGCCTAGAGGTGGGATGCAGTGTGCCAGTGATGATATGCATTGTCTGGTGGAGTTGGACATCAT
The DNA here is from genome assembly GCF_004798865.1 of Varanus komodoensis. Taxonomy (NCBI): domain Eukaryota; kingdom Metazoa; phylum Chordata; class Lepidosauria; order Squamata; family Varanidae; genus Varanus; species Varanus komodoensis. Next base: position 9,928,018 of record NW_025336347.1, read on the forward strand.
CCATTTTGGTGTGGAACTAAAACTGAAAGATTTAGTGAGTCTCTTGGTACCTTACAAGGATCCTGACTATGGTTGACTTCTTTTTCCTGCCTTAAAAAGTTACCTGTAAAATCCCTCCAAACCCATCCTTCGTGTTCATGAACCCATTCCAAAAAACATTACAGCTTTTCAAAACATGTACTTGGAGATAGAATAAAAGTTATGCAGTATAAGCAAATATGTTCACTTGGTTTTCTTGGCACAGCATCTGGATCACCTTGGTGTCGAATTTACATGGGTTTTTTCCCTTCAGAGACTGGGGATACAGAACATAAAGCTTGGATGGGTGTGTGTGTGTGTGTGTGTGTGTGTGTGTGTAGTGGCGCTCTGCCTTTCCCTCTCAGGCTAGGAGCGACTGTGTGCTTATTACTTTGCCAGTTTTCTTTTTTTACTGGCTCAGCTGGTGGAGATTACATGAAAGTTAGCCGATGTTCCACAAGAGCCAAGTAATTTTTCCCTCTCTTTTTGGAAAAAAAACAAACAATCCTTCTATACATGGGCTGAAAAATGCTGTACCAGAATCAAGCTAATCTTTCTCGGAATAGTTTTGAACTGGTCCCAAAGCAGCTCAGTAAACCAGCCAAAGTTAACTCCATGCAGCCAAAACGACAATGGAAAACATCACCAGAAAGGCTTCATGCTTTCCACAGAGCGATCCTTACACTGGAGGGAAACATTGAGACCAAGCTCACAAATCCCGACTTTCCTTAGCTTATTCTGCTCTTCTCACCAACTTTCAGGTTGGAGCTAGTTCTTCATTTATTATCATCCAATTCTGTAGAAGTCAGGATTACTCAAACCCCCTGAGCACCTGAGAGCTTAGCCTGTTTACTTGCAGTGCAGGGATGCATTTCCAAGAGGCAGCTTTCTGCCAGGGAGTCATCCAAGGGAGTCTACAGCAGGGGTCCTCAAACTTTTTCAACAGGGGGCCAGTTGAAAGGTGCCGGTGGGGGGCTGTGGGCCAGTGAGGGGGGGGCGGGGGGGGCGAGGCGAGGCAAGGCAAGGTAGCGATGGGCATGTGCACCGAGGCAGCGCTTGCTCACACGGAGATCATTTTCTTCGAGCGAGTCCAAAGCAATCTCCATGCAAGCAAGCCACTGCCTCACCACACGCACACACACACGGGCGCACCAAGTCCAAAACCTCTGAGGCGGGCCGGATTTGGCCCATGGGCCATAGTTTGAGGACCCATGGTCTACAGGTTCCTCCTGGTCAGTCCACCTGCAAAGGTTTCCAGGTTGGCCTTGGTTATTTGCCTGGGCAAAAGCCAGGCTTTGCTTATTTCTGGCCTTGGCCTAGGTATTTCTGCCATTGTCTCCCTTTCTATTCCCCCAACCTTGCTGTCTTTCACATTCCTACCTTGCTACTTATATGCCACTGCTGACAGCAGCTTTATCCAGCCCCTGCCCTCAAAGAGCATTCTCAGTTCAGAGCCAGGCTTGCAGTGGCAGGATGGCTGAAAAGTCCATCCATTCATGGCCTGGATTAACAGGTGAGAAGGCCCACAGGGCAGAACGCAATCAGCAAGGCAAGGCAGGAAGCAAAATGACTGGGGCCCACAGTGTAGTGTTTAATGTATACAGACTGAATCGAAGAAGGCTTTCCTCCCAGTACATAACTGGAAACTGGTGTGGTGGTTCATTTGGGTGTTCATCGTGATAGCAATGTAATCATGGCTCCAAGGAGAGTCCAAAAACCCAGGAAGCCATCCATGTTTATAGAATCATAGAATAGTGTAGAGTTGGAAAAGACAGAGATGGCCATCGGGTCCAACCCCATGCTGGTGCAGGACCAGTTCTAATAGTTTTATCTCCAGTAAGAGCAGTAGTTTTGTAAAATGAATCCATTTCAATTGTCCATTCAAGCCCAGGCTACCCCAGAATGCTTTGTATTACAACAAAGAACAATATATTGTTGCTGGAAAAAATCATATTCCCCCCTCCCCCAATTACTGTGAGAATGTCAAGAAAGCTCAGCGAGAAAAGGAAATTCTGAGGCAGGTAGCAGATAAAGTCTAGAGAGCTTTGGCTATTGAATAGTATAGAAATGGAAGAAAAATTAAAACTGAATAATTAAATGAGCCAGTGTCCCTGCTATTCAGCAAGTACAAGTGCTGTGACCCTGTGAGTCCTGGTTTCACTACCCACTGCTGATTTAATCGTAGTGATGCAGCCAGGGATTGCAGTACTGATCACGCCTTAGCTTCAGCCTTGCCCCTCAATTTCAGCCATGAGATACCATTAATGAACATTTCATAGGTGGCTCATACTTAGTATAAAATCCTTATGGTGATGGAAATCCAAAATTTCATTTTTCGTTGCTGCCTAAAAATCTCTTCCGGGGTAGAAGCCTACAGGACAGGCTGCAGGCAGGACAGACCACGTGGTCCTGGTTGGGAAATGGAGTTCTACAACTGAGGAAAAGCTTCCAAATGCAACACTGGGAAACTACCAATTTATTTTCAGGGACGGATAGAGGAGGGAAAAAGCTTCCTGCTCTTGTTCTCTTATCTCTCTCCCCAAGCAGTACACTACTCCTAAATATGGCGCTTTTCCACATGAGGCATTTACTGTGTGCTCATGTTTCTTTCTCTGTGATTCTTTATTGTAAAGAATCTTTGGACCATGTAGTCACCGTCAAGTTCCACTTCGTGTTTTAAAGAGCATTTTCCTAGGTTTTTTTAGAGTGAGGAAAAAATGTAGTATTATTTCTGAAAGTGAAAGAAAAGATAGTTTTCTACTTGTATAATTCTGATATTCTGTTAGAGTTTGGTGCCACCTAGAGATTATGTAGTAGAAAAACAGGAAAGGAAAAACCCTTTGTGCTAAGCTCAGGTCGCACTTCTGTGATGAAACTGAAAGTAGATAGTGATTAACAGTCTTGTGTGAAAAGTTCGTGGTGTTTCCAGCATGACAAATAGGATAAAGTTTCTTAGTGGTGCTATCAAGCTTATATATCGTAACAATGTCCATCTAAAAACATAAAACCTGTCCTCAGGACAGATTCCTTCCCATCCTACGTATGGGTGTGTTTGCTTACAGTATTCCATACCTCATTTGTCTGCCAGAATGAGCCTGTTATCACAAGCACCTTTATACATTTACTGCATTTCCCGAAATAGTAATTTGAGTGTAATGCATGCATTGAATAGATTACATTAGAAAGTGGCTCTCTCCTCCTTTCTGCTTTGCATTAATGGCAAAGCAGGTTTGGAGCTCCTTGGGCAAGACAGTCCTTACTCAGTGAGTCTGTCTTCTCACTGCTGTCATCACCAGCTGCTCTTGCTCCTTTTCCTCTTCCTCACCTTCATTCCTACTTGCTTCCTTGAGAGGCGGAAGACCAGGGAGTAAGTAGACAATGGCACCTACCGCTCCTTATTACTACCATCATTGCCTGGCCCAGAGTGAGAGGCGGGTAAACAAGCAGCTTGCAAGGGTGAAAAAGAGGAGTGAGTCCGGGGACCCCTTGCTTTTGGGCCCATGCTGGGGTTTGGGCGCACAGCAAGTCCCCTGCAGTGCCTACCTTGAAACTGACCCGATTAACAGCACTCATCCTATGCATCTAAAATAAATAATCCAAAATAGTTAGGTGTGCTTAAGAATGTTGATTTTGCAGCTTCTTGAGGGTGAGATCCTATGCATGTTGAGGCTTAGTTTAGTAGGACTTTTTTCAGTTTAAACCTGCATAGGATTCCCTCCTAAATATGTGTGGGACTATAGTGAATGCTTAAGAGATGCTGAAATAATTTTTCAATATCCCATGTAAAAAAGCACCCTTTACAGTCTGATCTAAGGAAGGTATAGTAGGAAGTACCTCCTTCCATATAAACCTGCTTAACCCTCGAGATCATCTGCCAAGGTCCTTCTTGAGCAGCCCTCTTTGAAGGAAACTAGAAGAATGGAGACTTCAGGAAGGGCCTTCTCAGTGGCATCATCCCAACTGTGGTATGCCTGAGGCCAACCCTTTGTTTTGGCACCAGACTAAGTCCTTTTTATTTGCCCAATATTTTAATGGTTAGAATGGTTGCCCAGTAAGACAGGATGCAAATGTTTTAAATAAATAAGTACCTGTTACTTCAGTAGGGCTTGCATAGTACCGCATTTTGTCTGTCACTTGGCTGATTATGTGAACTGTCAGGAAATCTTGGAATTGCAGAACTAGGAGAATGAACGCTTGGATCCTCATGGAAGACACACACTCAGTCTTCAGCAGTTTATTGGCAGAACACCCAAGAACGCCTCTGACAGAGACAAATACAACAGCACTCCCTGGTAGCCGGTATACCAAACTGGCTACAAGCTTCCAGAATACGGGGGGGGGGGGGGAGTTATAAGCTGTGGGTCACATACACAGTTTGAGGGCAGTGATGAGATACTTGAATGGATGAGAAGTCAAAGACAATAGGGAATAATACAGAAAAATTGAGCAATTATTATCGGCATCAGGAAAAGCATGGCCCTTTGAAGACTTGAGTAACAGATAACAAATAAAACAATCAAGAGTTACAGGTCTAAAATGTGTTTTTTACAACCAGAGAGACAGAGTGCAAGCTGCCTTAAGACAAAACTTGGGCTGGCTATGTATTTTTACATTGCAAAGGATGCGCAGCTTCCTCCCCCCCCTCCCCCTCCCCCGGTTTGTAATCATTGTTTCCAGCTAGGAGTTTATCTCATTCTGCAAGAAGATGCATGAATAATAGAGCTCCCAGGGCTGCCTGCTTTTCCCAGGAATGTGGAGCTGGGCAAAAAGTTCTAGTCCCTTTGAATGGAGAGCAGCAAGGGCACTGTTGCCAGATTTTATATTAAAGGACTCACAAAAGCATATCTTTTATTTGAGGATTTATTTGGACTTTCCCAACACCACTAAGTCCAACTGGATACATCAGTGAATCTTGTTCATTCAGCCCTACCTAAAAAACTTGATTTTCGGTCTGAGCAACTTGTCATATTGACTATCACCTCCTAAGCCCTTCCTCTTCAGCACCTAGGTTTTTGCCTGAAATTGTGCCATTGCCTATGGCCCTTGAAAGTGTGATCTTTGGTCTGACTTGGACTAAATTACCTGCCTTTAGATTCTTTGATGGCTTTCTCTGGAACTTGAATTATGCCTGTCCTGTGATTCCTCAAACTGATGGCCGGTAGGTCCTGCAGACCCAGAAATCTGAGTATCTGAGAGCCTAGCACTCTTGTACCTGGGATGCAACACTAAGTGCAATGACTTCTCACAAGTCTTCCTTAATATTCTAACTGGGAAGATGTAACAGAAGAGGAAAGCAAATGTATGTTTATAGTAACATGCTGTTTGTCCCTTGGTTTAGTTGAGCTGATTCACTCCAGGGACAAGATGTATTGCTTGTTTGTTTGTTTTGAGATTACAGTCTTGAATATGATCTATTTGTCCTGCTTTGCATTTCACTCAGTTCAGAGATATTAGACTACAGGCTTTTTCAATTGGGAGATTAATAATTCACTGTCTTAGAAAAGAAGCTGGTAAATTTGCCCTTAAGTGGGTGGATGGGAGTAACTAGTAAATGAACTAGTTAGCATGTTCTGAGAACAAATTTGCTTTATTTGTTAGTCCATGGCACAAACTGACTGATCCATACTTTGAGTGTGTTCTAAAAAATCTTCCAATTAAAATGTGGGTTCTGGATTAAAGGGATGAGGAATTTCTCTGTTGCTTCTTTCTGCCTGGATACGTGAATGTGCTATAACAAGATACTGAAATATAATCCAGTTTTGCAATAGTACCACAAATCTACACAGCCACTCTTCCTTTTCAATTAAGGCTGAATTAACTGAGGTTTACGTTCATTCATTTGGTAATGGGATTACATTAATATGAGATAAACCACTCTTAAATCAGAGAGACATTCCACAAGCAGCTTAACCGATTTAACTAAACGGCTAGAAGAATGGGGACTTCCCTTCTGGATATTTTAAAAGGAAGGGCTGATATTATAATATTATTTTTCATTCTGCTTCCTTACTAAGTTTGAAAATGTAGTGCTGATATGAATGGAATCCTCCCCTCAGACCCCCAGTCCATTTGCACTATTTTGGAAATAATTCCAGTTGAACTACCTCATGCGTTTTTCTGTCTACACTGACTCACATTGAAGTTTTGAATGTTAAATGTTAAAATAACTAAAGGCACACTCACATAACGTAGGGCTGAGAGAAACTTTTCCAGTATTTCATTTTCATTTGAAAAAGGTCACATTCAAGTAGCTGTAATTCTTTTAAAAATAGTTAAATAGTTCTACATCAACTTTCAGAAGATGCTTTCAAGGCAGCTAATAATAAAAAAATTAAAAGAAGTCTGGAATATAGTTGTTAATGATAAGTTAACTTGTGATATTAAATGGAAAAAAGTTTTGATAAGTGAAAATAAATTTGTAAATATTTGGAGACCTTGTATTGTATACGTTTTAATAAAAGGAAAGGCATGTGAACCACCACAAGAGCCAGTGCAGTTGTGGAAGAGAAGTGGGGCATCCAGAATGAATAAATTCTCTTACACTAAGTAACTAGAGTTGTTGGTCCTGAGGGAGGTAGCACTGATATTAATGTGCTGTTTAATTGTGTTAATCAGTAATGTTTGGTTATAATTATTTTATTATATTAATTGTATTGTTTTTCTTAGTTTAAAAATAAAATAGAAGTTTAAAAAATCAATAAAAAATCAAAGTTAACCATCAACTTTAAATTAACATGATGCATTTTTTCTTAAAATAAGATAGTTGACAAGAAAAACATCAGTGAAAATACTACTGAAAGAGAAAAACTGCAATAATAAAATGAGAATCCATTAAATGTTTAGAAAAACAGGTGTTACCAACAAAAGGGCCCTGTATCTTGTTGCACAGCTGTGGAATACTCTCCCTGGGGACACTAGAGCAGCACCAAATGGTCTAGTGCAGGGGTCTCAGACTCAACTGACCCGGGGGCCGCTGGAAGTAGAGCCTGGGTGAGGCTGGGCCGCATCAAGTATTCCACCACCGCGGTGGTGGTGGGCCGCTCATCCCGTGTCGCTCCCGGAGGCCGGCCCGGGTGCCGCCGGCGCTTTGCAGGCCTCAGGGCCCCTCACCCGTGCCCCACCCGGCCCAGCAATGGGCCTGCAGGCCGCGAGTTATGCCCAGGGATCAACCAATATGGTCAGGAGTGAAGGGAATCAAAAATCTCTAGTGTTTCCACATGAGATTCAGCATCTAAAGAGCTGAGTAAGTTCCAGAGAGGGACAACTGGAAAGCTGCTGTGAATGTATCATTTTCATGTGTTAGGATATGGTTTTCAGTTATGTAAACACAACAATATTTATTTCAAGCCCAAGTTTGGCATGTTCTGGAAACTTTTCTGGACTATCCTCTTGCAAAAAGTGACTACTAGTGCCATTCCATATGCCACATGTTTACTTAAATGTAAATCTGAGTTAATTCTATTGGATTTAATCCTAGGTAAGTATGCATAGGGTCCTACCCCACAGGAATTGTCCCCATGACTTAGAATATACTTGTAAAAACAGTAGAAAAAAAGATGAAAAAAGAAGCAGTGGGAAACCAGTGAGAAGAGTCCTGAATGGCAAAATCAGATGCAAGTCTAGAAGGCTGAAATGAGTGAAAATAATATTTTTGTGCTAACTAACCCATGGATAATTATATCCTGAAATGTGTGTATATACAGCTTGCTTTAAATTCTTTCTTTCTAAATTGTTCTTAAGGGTTTTGCTTTTTTTTAAAAAAATATACCTACATTGGAACATTAAAATACAGTCCTGAAATAAAAAAAGAGAGGCTAAGAGGATGTAGCCTGCCAAACCAAATAGGTTTCTGCTTACAAAAGGCGAAATCAGGATTCTAAGCAGTGAATGAATCAAGTTTCTGTACTCTGGACATACCTTTTCTAGCAGTCTCTTTCCTACAGATTTATTCTGTATTTAGATGTGCAGGTTGGTCCCTACTTTTTATTTTCTAAATTAAGTTTATATTTTCCCTTAGGTTTCCTGTTTAGGATTTAAATATATTTTCTGTATAATTTGATGACACTGTGGGGTCTAAAAATATTGCCTCTAATAGCATGCTTTGTGTCTAAGAGGATGCGCCTGTGGAGGAAGAGCAAAAATATCCAGCAGGTTTTCTCCAAAAAAGGAGGGAAAAATACTAAATCTGCTGAAAATGTGTTCATTTTTTCACTTTCCCTGATGGCTATGTTGGAGTAAAATTTTGGTTAATTATATTGGTACTTGCAATGTGGCATTCTTTGTGGGAATCACTTGCCTTGTCAGCCACTGGATCTTCCTATCTTGTATCATGTACTATTTTGGATTTTTAGAAGTTCAAGAGCTACTTTTGTTCTGTGTCAGGGCAGGAAGAAGGAACAGGGAATCACTCAGTTTTGTTTTGCATTTAATCTCTTGAGGTTCTTTTTTTTTCTTTTTTTGGTAGCGGGGTGGGTGTCTACCTTTACAAGGAGCACTCAGCCGACCAGCCCAAAGAGATCTGTAGGTCTCCTGAGCAATCCACTCGCTCACAGCAGTGGGTTGAACAAAGACTGCACGGACTTACATAGCAGTTTGGGACCACCTTCCCTTGTGGAGTACCTTCTGACTGTGGTCCTGCCTGCTCACTGAGACCAACAAACGAAGCCTTCTTCATGGCTCCACAGCCACGTTGCCTCTGGGAACCGCATGGCAGAGGGCCTTCACTTTCTATTTCCATCTGCCTCTCCTCAGATAGAAGTCATGTGTCAACTACATATTGTTTCACCACAGACCAAGACTGTATTTCTTTCCAAAAGCATCTCCAAATCATTCATAACTGACAACATCCACTACTGCGAGATTGAACCTTTATTTATTATGACCCATACAGGTTTTAATCTTGTTTATTGCTGTTGGTGTATATATTATTTTACTGTGTAAACATCACTTTGGATGTTTGTTAAATATATATGCATTAATCAATTTATATAGATATAGTGCTGCTTTTCTGGTTGAGATTTTCTAGGAGTTGGGAAAAAAGCTACCTTTATCCCATCACATTTTCTATTGACTTTAAAAGTAGATTTTTGGAAGCTAAGTCTCCCTTACAACACGGAACAAAATTGCTTTGCTTAATGGAGCCCAGCCTAAAGAATTTTCAGTGGTACTCTTAGGAATCAGTCCTATACATCTTTAGACATAAAATTGTATATAAACTCTGCTCATTCCCTAGCTAGCTTGGCTGTTTTGGGAATGCTGGGAGTTTTAGAACTTATTTTCTCTCGAAAAGTATGTAGGATTGCACCTTTACTGAACTATTGAACTGTTGCTCCATTTGATGGGTCCGTTTTTATTCTCCTCCTAATTATGCTCTTCTTGCTTTGCAGATGACAGAAGGGAGACACTGTCAGGTGCAGCTTCTGGATGATAGGAAGTTGGAGCTGCTGGTTCAGGTGGGACATTAGCAGTTCTGGCATCATTATATTGTAGCATCACCCTAGTGCTACTTTATGCAATTATCCATTTTTCTATTTCACACCAGTGCCCTGTCACTGACTGAAAGGTGGCATTCACTTTTTCCGAAGCTCAGAATGCCCCAGCAGAGAAGCTTAACTGAGTGGGGCTAGCCACATTGCAAGTGATGAAAAAGGCTCCTCTTCCACTCTCTTTCTCTCTGACAGGAACCCTAAACAGTCAGAGAGAAACAAACAGTCAAACTCTGCCAGTCAGAGCAGGCAGTCCTGGGCTAGCTGGAGAAATAGCCTACAAAACTATAAGGCAGTTTCCTGTTATATGTGTGGTAGCACATCTGTGTCTCTCTTTGCTGTTTTATTAGCAGGAATACTCTGTGGGAAAAGAATCCCAGACTGGCACCAATTGGAACCTTTTTCATGCCATATTGGTACAGGGTTGGAGGGGGGATTTTACTCTTGATTGCATTTGGGGAGGAAGAGAAAAGCTTCTGTTCCCTGCATATGAACAGAATTAATTAGGAGCTTAATTCTGAAGCTCCTAACTCAGAATTAATAGCATTACAAAAGTAAATTAAGTTGCAAATAATCTTTTGAACATACTGTGTCATTTGGCTCTTTGCTTCTGCCCCTTTCCCAGAATATGAAGATGGAGAAGTTTCATTCTCATATACAGTAATGATGATTGAGATAATGTACATTATATAATAGCATACAAAATGCACTGTGTAAGGGCAATATCCAATTCAACACTAGTGCTCCTGTAAATCACACTGGATTCATCTAAGCACCCCTAAGTCAATGCCAATAGCATTTTTGGCTGCAGCGGATTTTCCAGGAAAACCTGTTGCGCCAACAAATGGCATTGCCATTGTGCCAGAGTTAAGGCTATGAGACGCTGGGAATTCTGTTCGTCCTGCAACAGCAGGGGGTTGGACTCGATGGCCTTCATGGCCCCTTCCAACTCTACTCTTCTAGGATTCTATGAGCCCAATGGGAAGTTGGTATCTGTCAATATCCTGATCAGCCTCATCTTTGTCTACAGGTGACTTTGTTTTGCCTAGCAGAACCATATTCCCTACCTGTCAAATAATTTACAGTGCTATAGGGCTATATGAAGTAGGGGTACACTGCACACTTGCCTATCAGAGTGCTGCAGGCTCTCATCAGATTTATAAGGAACAGAATTACCAGACTTGTACCTCCTACCTTCTATAATAGCTCCCCCTGAAGAATTTACAATAGTGTACACTTGCATATGACTGCCAACTTAAAAAAAGATCAAATTACAACACTTTTGCACAAATTTCAAGATTCCCACCGCCTCCAAGAATTTTCATGAATTGGCATTATTAAAAAAAAACACAGAACCTGCCAATTGACTCAGGTTCGGGTTGCCACCAGCAGAAGACAACAGAATGACATTTGCAAGCTGGAAAAAAATCCAATTTTCACCTCCCAAAAGAAACATTCAAACACTCCTAGTTAGAAGTTGCTTAGGGTAGTACAGTATAATGTATGTCAGCACTTGTGCCCAGTTGAATAATGTCCAAAGTTCTCTTCTGTTTTCAAAATAGCACCGAGTGCCCCCTGCTTCAGGTGCGCATAAACCTCCACACTAAAAGGCTTTTGTGCATCCAATGCATGGAGTGAGGCGCAGTGGGAGCAATTTCTGCCACCACTATACCTCATGCCATGTATTTTAGCTAGATAGCTGTGTGTTTTATCCAGATGGCCGAAGAGCTGATCGGAATTGGCATAAGGTATTGGTCCCAGCCTTTTCCCCTCCCTGTCCCAAGCACACCACTTCCCACCTCTCCAAGGTCAAGTTGAAGCCTGAGGGAGGAACAGAACATGGTTCTTTGCAGAACTTTGGTGGGGACTCAGTCTTTGCTACAACAGTGCAGGACCTCAACCTGGGTTTCCAAAAATTTTAAAATGCAGATTGTCTGTTGCTCTGAATGGTATTGGAGGAAAAGCAAAAACAAAAATTCTGAGCCAAAAGCCTTGTTCAAATATGACTTGTATGCACACAGTGAAAGAATACCATATAACTCACATCATTCTTTTCAATAGCCTAAACTTTTGTCGAGGGAATTGTTGGATCTGGTAGCTTCACATTTCAACCTCAAAGAAAAAGAATATTTTGGGATAACGTTCATTGATGACACGTAAGTATCTACAGGTATTTAAACCAGTGTTTTGGCTAATAGCAAATGAATTATTTTGGCTGCTATAATCTTATTTCTAATTGTTAAATGATTATGAAACCCCTCAATCATAGTTAAATGAAGGTGTTCAGGTACCTAATCTTTCCTATGTGCTGTAAATTTAGATTGTCGGTATCTGCTTAGTTTCTGCAACAGGCAGAAGAATCCTGTGGCATCTCAGATGATGTCTGGGGAAACTTAGGGTAAGGCAGATCCCATCCCCACAGTGAGGCCACAGACACACACGAACACACAGGCTGAGAGCTGAGATTTTAAGTGCAGATTTTTCAGTCCTTCACTCTTCACAGCTGCCATGGAAATCAACATGGTGGCTTCTCATCCAACAGCATCTTTGGAAGAGGCTGCAAGAGTGAAAACTGGGTCTTTTGCTTTATGTTTCTGTGAGATTATTTTAAACGTTTGGTTTATGAACTGTAAGCTGCCTTGAAGGCTCTTTAAATTAGGAGCAAGCTGGGATATAAATATGCCAACTAATAAATTGAACAAGTCCCTCACACCTTCTCTTCTGCTGCAGTTAGATGGCTTCAAAATGTGCCTAGACAGTCTGCATCTGTCTGCAGATATTCATTAAATGTGTACAGATCTATGCATTATTTGCATGTTTCAAAATTTGCTAACAGCTTTCCTAAGAAACTAATGGCTTTGACTGTGAGATGTGGAGGTGTGAATTGGCAGTACAGGGCAGTGCTTAATCATGTCTACTGTTTTCGCACTCCAAATCGCTCCCATGCTGCTTATATACACAGGCATAGAACAGAATTCCAAGTGTATCTTTGCCTCTCCAGGTAAGCAGGTAAAATTCTGTCATATGGGGACAGTGGCGTGAGAGATAATTTGGAGCAGGAAAGCATTCATTAGGTAGTAGGCTAAACACCTTCACTTGCCATTCCAATAGCTCCTCTCAAAGATTCAGGTTATTTATTGGAAATGTATTTGTTTAGTGTATATTCCACTTTACTCCCCAAAAATGCCATCTAAGATGACTAACAAAAAGGAAAAAGAAAAAACTCAGGGCAGGATTCAGTGGACTGTTTATGTCCCTGCCAATTTCTTTACGCCTTGCCAATTCCCTTCCAAGAGTAGTCGGGTTTGCCAATTCTGCTGCAGAAACAAAACCCACTGCTTGCCCAGAGGAGGTTTAGCAGTGCCTAGGGAAGTCTCCAAGTGAAGCCACCTTCCTGAAATGAGCATTTCCACTGTTTCCAAGAAGTGCTCTACCGCCATTTTTGCAAGAGATGGTGGGAATTGTACAACCAAATTGATGGAGAATACAAATCAGCAGTGCCCTAAGTATCTTGCTGGAGTCTGCCAAAAACCCTAATTAAAACACAGCATAACAAGGAATATAGTAAAAACAGAACAATAAAACGAATGAACAGCACCAACCAAGTAAAACCAATTATATGCAACTACTTATATGCATGTTTCAGTTACAAATGCATGTGTATCGCCTGTATTTCCGCAATGCGAGTGCTGAATATCTTGTTGCTGGCGTTTCTCATCCCTGTTAGAATGTAACTCTCTCTAAAGATGTCTGTGTTGTCAATATATTTTTGGAGGAACTGCTCCCACTTGGGAAAGTCTTCCTGGAAAATACAGTACGGTTTCATTGTCTTTTCTACCATTGGAAAATGTTTGCTTTTTATGTTTTCCTTTGGGATTCATTTAGGCATGTCCTTTTTACTCAGAATCTTTCTGCGGTTATATCCCTCTAAGTGCCTCCTAGGGGCATTTCTAACCTGGTGATTCTGTGAAAATTGCTTCTTGAGTTTGTACAGAAATGGCTGTGGTATTTCTACCTTAAAAAGTATCTTTTGTTTTGATGAATGAGGGAGATTTTGAAAGCACCTACCAATGTAATCCTCCCTTTCCTGGTATTTTGAGTATGAATTTACAACCTCTAGAGGGCAGTCAAGCCCTATTCTTGTGATACATTTTATTTCTATTTCCTATCACTCCCTCTGTAGGGACTGCAAGTTAAGTTCTAGTTGAGTTCTTCCCCTCCTATCAAATCCATAGAGCAAACGGTACTTCTGGCAAGGACTTAGGCTTGTAAATTCTGTTCTAGTCAGTGACCTGCGGTATTTTCTCTCTGTTGTGATTTTCTCTCTGCACAGAGGCTGCTGTGAATTCACGAGGTAGAGGCCATTATGAAATGCAGCTGTGTAAGTGGTAACTAATGAGTCGTCAGGACAGCCTCCCGTAACCTATGGCACTTGTGAACACTGCTGTGATTTCCAGCTTCACTAACATTGGCTGAGCCAACTACACAGAGGCTGACAGCCATCTGCTGCATTTGGTTTTGGCCCCTGCTCACAACCATATTTTGGCTTGTCTTATTAGGCCTGCCTTCTCTAATCTGGTACCTTCCACATGTGTGGACTCCAACTGCTATTATCCTCACACAGGGTTTGCTGGCTGAGGATGACAGAATTGGTGATCCAATACATTGCAAGTGCCGGCATAGGGGAGGCTCCAAGTATTTATTCATTTATTTCTTGAATGCATATATATGCTGCTGATGGTATTTAAACATATCTCTAAGCCGTTTACAAGAAAATTAAATGCACTAAAATACATTATTATGCTGTTGAAAGATATTCTTCGTTACTCAGAACCAGCTTGTGGTTTTCAAGATGTTTTAGTCTACAACTCCCATAATCCCTCATCATTGGCTGATGGGAGTTGTAGACTAAAACTTCTGGATGGCCACAAGTTGCCACCTCTGCTCCAGACCAAGCCAATTGATTTTCTCCTGTCTTTCCCCCTATTTTATACTTTCAGAGGTCAGAATATTTGGCTTCAGTTAGATCACAGAGTCCTGGATCATGATTTGCCCAAGAAACCAGGTCCAGCCATGCTGTTTTTTGCTGTCAGGTGAGTCATGATCACTCAGAAATATGATACAAAAGATTGGCAATTCTCTGGTTGGAAACTGGAAGCAGGAATTGAGGCAGCTTTCCCTTTATGATATATGATCTTATGCATGCTTTGGGAATGGAAAGGGGCCCTAGAGCTCTCTGCACGCCTTCGCCAGTGGGCTTGAGCATGTTGGGAGTTGCAACACGCTTTTCAGTCTCGGTGTGCCTTGGATTGTGCCCTCAACATTAATGTACCAGCAGGATAAGAGCGAGCACATCCCCCTGGGTTTTTCCCAAGCGACATCTGCACGAGTGGCTGTGTCACGCATCCCTATCACTTCCTAACACTGCCTGCCACATCATGCTCTGAATTCTTTATTTAGATTTCAGAAAGATGACTAAAAGGGTTCGATGCAGCACCATGTATGGGATGTATGGTTCAAACGCAGAGTTCAAGAGAACCTTTCCCTTGAGGAGCATTTTGGAAGACTAGGAACAATCCAAATCCTGAGGCGCATAAGGCTCTCCTTTTCTTTTCAGTGGATAGATAGAATATGCCCCCACCCCAGCTAACACCACACACATGTTGTATGTATGAAATATAAAGAAAAGAAAACACCGTGTGTGCGTGGGAAATCCTGTGAGCTTTGTAGCCACCTGATTCATGTTTATTACTTTGTTTAGCTCTTAGCTGACTTCATACCGCTGTTTTATTTTATAGTGTGTAGCTGACTACAACGTGCTATTTCATTTTTACTTCTTTCTTACATTCTCATCTTGCCCTTCCTCCAAGGAGCTCAAGGCAGGGTCAGTCCCTCTCCTCCTCACTTCATCTTTGAAGTTGGTGAGTCTCAAAGAAGCTCTAACCAATTTGGCACAGGTTTTTTTCCCTTTTCCCCAGAGAATGAGGAACTTTTCCTCCATGACCTCCTTTAAGGGTGAAATCCTGCGGTTTTCCAACTTGTCTGGAGTGGAGGCATAGCACAGACCAGAGGCCTGGCTCCAGCCTCAGAAATGCTATCTGGGACTCTGACCTTGGAAGGCTCCTCCACCTCCCCTCACAGCTGGTGCTGTTCTTTATGTGCCAGCTGGATCCTGAAGAAGGAAGATCATCTTTGGAGCCAGTGCAGGGAGGATGTTCAGAAGGGAAGGAGTGAAGCACTGTTGCCCTCTGAGGAATCCTGGCAATGCCTCAGCCTCTCTTCTGAATGAGGCCAATTTGGGCTATCAAAATGCAGTTCTAGCCTCCATGCTTATCCTGCCTTCCATTGGATGCCTGTAATCCTCTCGTGTTGGAGGATTGGATGGCACCAAAAGCACCTTATATTTGCCAGTTTGGATCAGGTCGGCTGCAAGTGTGGGGATGGTAAAACCCCTTATAGCCTTGGTCCTGATCTGGATCGAGATGCTTGCATGTACTCTAGGGAACAAAACAAAGTGACGTAGGTGCTAGTTATGTCTTGAAGGTGACCAGGGCTTCGGCCTTAGGATTCAGGGCATTCCTGCCCAAATCATTATTGGACTCTTTTCTGGTAAACATGTCATACCTTCATTAGGTTCATACAAAACAGTAAGCCACCTGGGCTTATCAGCACCTATGTTAGCATGTTCTCTGAACCTGGGCGAGCTTCCTTGAAGGATGGTTTACAAGGCCAGATTCTGGACTTATAAGCCTCCCCACAAAACCATGGCTTGTTGTAGCCAGCCCAGATTTCAAGTGTCATCCAAACCCAGAGACCACAGCAAGCCCAGGGGTGGCCAAAAGAGAGAGACAGTGTAGTGGTTGAAGTGTTGGGCTGGGGACTCAGGAGATCTGGGTTCTAGTCCCCAGGTGGCCACAAAGCTTACTGAGCCAGCCTAAACTCCCTCACAGAGGATGTTGTGAGGCCCATTTGAGAGAAGAATTATGTAAGCTGCCTTGAGTGCCTCGAAGGAAAAAGAATGAGATAGAGAATGAATGAATGAATGAATGAGTTACAGACCACTTGGCTGCTCTGGCCAAGCAGCACTGGACAAGCACTGATGACAGCCCAAAGTCCCCAAGCAGCATTTGGAGACAGGCTGGTGGCTGTGGCTGCCCAGGGCAAGTGGTACTATGCCTGCCTCCTCCAGAGAAGGCAAAGCAGAGCACAGCCTGGCTGCCTGAAATCAGCGGCAGCTCAGGGTACTGCATGAACTACATTGCCACGTGCAGGGAAGAACAAGCCACATTCTGCTCAGACTCCTCTAGATCACCCTGGGTCATCCTCGGATTGCTCAGGAGAGCCAGTGTGGTGTAAAGGTTACAGTGCTGGGCTGGGACTTAAAGGTTGCAGTTCTAGTCCTCGCTCGGCCATGAAGAACCCTGGGTGACTTAGGGCTAGTCACTGCCTCTCAACCTAGCCTACCTCACATTGTTGTTGTGAGGATACAGTGGAGAAGAAGACTTTGTAAGATGTCCTGGGTGCCTTGCAAGAGGAAGGAAGGTCAGATATAAGTATGATGTGGGGGTGATGGGGATGGGGAGAAGCACTGGCCGCTTTCACTGCAGCTTGTGAGCTCCACTTGCAAGTCAAGGTGAGGGCTGTTTCCTACTACTTTCAGGGCTCCTGCTTTGTCCTCAGGATGCCTGTGCGAGGACTGAGAAGCCCCTCAGGACCACCATGGTGCCAGGTCTTTTGTCCGACACATGGGGCTACAGGCTGAATAGCTCCCTGGGGCGACTTATAAGCCACCCTGGGCTTAAAGGGGCATGTCTTTGCCCAAGTGTGCCTTTGAATTGTCTTGATTACATCCTGGCTATTTATTTATTTAGGCATTTCTATACATCGATTAGCACAGCACTCTCAAAATGGTGTACAAGATCCTATTAAAACAATGTACAGTGTGCAATATAACATTCAATTTAAAAACAAATTTAAAATGCGCACACAGCCAAGCTGCATGTATTGTGTTATAGTCATGCCATGCTGCAAACCAAAATATTGCATTATGTATGTAAGTAGTAAAAGACTTTTTGTGAAGAACAGTGTCCAGATATCCAACAAAGGAAAGCCACAAAAAATAAGTTATCACTCCCTTCAGCATCCGTCTGTCTGCGGTTCTGAGCATGCGCTATAATTTTGTGGTGATAAGAAGCTTCTTGCCTGTTGTCCTTTTGACATCTGAGTTTTCAGCAGTTCATGAACATCCTAAATATGTAGCTTCATGTATAATACTCGTTGCATATATTTCATAAGTTCCTGGCAACTATCTTTGAACTCCACTCAGTGTTTCACACAGTTTTCAAATTTTTCATTTGGATAAGAACAGCTTTTTTGACTTGTTATTCTGACATGGTTGTTCTCAGAGGGCGTTCACTGTGTACTAGATATATATCTGAAGTTTTGTGGCTACAGTACAGACAATTGCATCTGAAACTGCCTATACTGAGTGGCAATGCTGATCCATTCGAAATAGCTCTGGATTAAGCTCCATGCAACTGCTCTAGAGTAAAAGCAAAAAACACATAACTGCTAGGCATACACTTAATGTTGGACCATTTCTGCAAGATATTTCTAGAATTGCAACTTAGATTATGGATGGGCAACATCAGGAGGTGCAGGCACCAATTTTGTCCCACCCCCACACCCTTGCAATCTTCCCAAAAATTGCATCTGTACTGCTCAAAATAAACATTTCTTTCCTTTTAAGTGCTGTGTGTGTTTGTGTGAATGTAAAACGAAGGCTTGCTTTCTTTGGCAACGTGTGTTAAACTCCAGCAAAAGGTTCCAAACCTTTTGATGCAGTCTGGCAGGCATGATGTATTGCTCCCAGGTGTGACACCAGTTCTTACCAAAATATTTCAGAACTTGACATCTCTAAACTTAGCATATCATTCAAGTAACATATATAAAAAGTCATATAACCTTTTTCTATAACTTGATGTTTTTAATGCAGTATGTGAATGGAGATGTTTCTAAACCTGTGCCATTCTGTCAATGGCACTTTTACTCTCTCACTGAAATGTCTTTGTTTTCCTGAGTTGTGCTTTCTTTACTAGGCATTATGGCAATGTGTAATTCAGTTTCAGTTTTCGCTTTTTGTGGGTGGGGGAAATACCCAACTTTGCCAAAAGTTCCAAACTTCTTCCACTGTATTGTCAGCCTAATCTTTGGCATGTGGCAACAATCCACATGCCAACAGTGGATTGCCATTGGCTTCAAATAATGTAAAATAATAAACTTACTTCCCTCTATTTCTTGTAGGTTTTACATCGAAAGCATTTCCTTTCTGAAGGACAAGACCACAGTAGAGCTTTTCTTCCTGAATGCAAAGTCCTGTGTGCATAAGGTAATTTGTATTTTTCTGTATAGTTATCTTTCAGCTAGCTGTAAAAATATGCCTTGTGTAGTCACATACATGCATCTGAACATATATGCCACTGATAGCTGTCATGGATAGAAGAAGAAGGGAAGAAGATTGATGGATAGATTCCAGAAATCATGCAAATTTGTGGTACTATAATTAGTCAAAAATACGTTCTCAAGCAGCATGAGTACAATGGCATCCTTCTCTTGGATATCCCATTTAGGGATGTGAAGATCAGGCCAGAATGCCACATGCGTGTGCTTGCTGGACCTCCTTCCCATATTGATCGTTGGCCAGGAAGCAAACTGAGCTCAAGTCTGCAAATGCTTGGCAACACTAGCCATGGAATTCTTTGTGCCAAATGTGCAAAGTATGCAGTTCTTTGTACAAAATACACAAATCACATAATTCTTTGCACACAGAGATCACTTGTGCAGAAACTGAACTCCATTTGCTTCCTGCCAGATATCCATGCAAGCAAGCTGCAAGGCAGACTTAGGCAGAGAGAAAGTGGGCTGGAGTCCTGGAGCCAGGCTGAGGAAATCCAACAGATTCCCACCCCAAACCAAGTTCCTCACGCATCCCTAAGGATTTAATTATTCTTTTGGCTTATTTTACAGTGATATTGTATATTCTAGAGGTAGAGAATGTAATGAATGGGAAATCTGAACCCATTAAAAATGCAGTTCAGAAGTAAAGCAAGGCCCAGTTCAAGACGTAATGACAAACCTTGCCTTCCTCTGGTATAGCTGTGAGGAATCAGAAGTTTTTGCTTCCATTTCAGTTAATTACAGTTTAGTGTTGCATGCATAGTTTCAAAAAATATGGCTCAAAGTTGGCTTGTTTCAGTTAACCATACTTAGATCTGGATTTGGCCATAATGGCAAGCTGCTGTTTGTCTAAAACAGAAGTTAAAGCTTCTGAACTCATCATGCAGAGAAAGATGGGAGAACTTGAGTCCACTGATCACTGCAACTTATTCCCGTAAATGGTGATCTAAGGTTTGGCCTGGGATGCAGCTGGCACGGTGGTTTAAACTGCTGTGCTGCTGGGCTAGTTGACTGAAAGGTTGCCGGTTCGAATCTGCACAACGGGATGAGTTCCCATTGCTCCATCCCAGCTCTTGCCAACCTTGCAGTTCAACGCATGTAAATGCAAGTAGAGAAAAAGGTACCACTTCGGTGGGCAGGTAGCAGCGTTCCGTGCACTTTGGTGTTTAGTCATACTGGCCACATGACCACGGAGACTGTCTGCGGACAGACGCTGGCTCCCTCGGCTAGGAAACAGAGATGAGCACCGCCCCCTAGAGTCAGGCATGAATGGACTTAACGTCAAGGGGAGACCTTTACCTTTTACCTTTTTAAGGTTTAGCCTGGAGTACGAATGGGGCCTTTAAAAAAGAGCCTTTGAGGAGGATTTCATATATTGCAACAAGCAGCAAATAGTATGTTTTCTGGACTTCCAGTATCCAGGGGCCAAGCATGGTGGTGGAGGAAGGCTATTCTGTGAGATCCAGGCATGCTGGTCCAGACTGCAACCCTGTTAGAAACTACTGAGCCTAAGTTGTAGATTATACTTCAGGATCCTCATGGAAACTTTTTTCCCTGCATTTATGTACTTGTTCTCTGGATCTGCCAAGTTGAAGGGGAAGATCTGAAAGTGGGTTCTACTCACATTCATTTGAACATGACTTCACCCCACGCCCTGCATGATCTGGAATCCTAATAAAGTAGGAATGCAGATGCTTTGGGATTTTCTATTTGTGTTCAAAGAAATGAGATCTTTGACTTGATGTGGCCTTCATCCTTTAGACCAATGAGGTCTGAGCAGGTGGGAGCAGGAACATGGCTGGCAGGTGTGCACATATTCCTTCTGAAGCCACCTTTTTCAGTTCTTGTTGCTTGACTGTCCCAACAAAATGACAATTAAATCAGCATGTGTGACTTGATGTACAGTATTACCATGGAAAGAAAAGTTCATTCATGTAATTCCAACCTTTCAGACCTTTTATTTGTTCTAATATTATCAGGTAGTGTTGTCTAAATAAAATAAAACATTCAATAATACACTTTTTGCCAATACCTTTGACATTTAGGTATAAGTCTTCCTTACATTTAGGCCAAATAAAACAATTGCTTCAAGAAAAATACCCCAAATTCTAATCCATTATAGATTACGATGAGAATTCATTGATCTTAATCAGAGCTTGATACAGGAAGGCAAGATGATTAATGAAGTGTTTTCATTGAAAAAATATCCAATTAAAGCATATGCTTTTGTGCTAGGAAGTTAGCATTCAGCTATAAATAATATTCAGTAAAATTATTTGGAAAACAAACATCTTGTTTCATTTTGAGGTGCTCCTAATATATTGTAAATGGTACCTTGTGGCAGTTGAGTCCATTTTGGTACCTAAGCAATAAGCCTAAAAACAGATGGAAGATGTACTAATCATATATATTCATGTGAACACTTTGCATAAGCTGCTATTGACCTAAGGGTAATGCTGATTAATGGACGGATATGTCAGTCACTGTTCTGTTTTTCTTCAGTTAGAGAAGGCTGAGTATGTGTGTTTGGAAGATGCCATGTCATTGCAGGTATAGGGCCTGAAAAGGGAAGGCAAAGTCAGGAAACTCTGTGGCAGATAACAACAGCAATCTGGATTCCACAGTTGCTTTTTTAGTGGTGTGAAGACATTTGGAAAATTGTCAGTGATTATTAATTTTCATTGTACCTTCCTCCTGCCTCCTGATGCTGCTGTGTTGACCTGAGCTAGCTGGTCTCTGGCAGCTCTGCCTGATGTCAGCAACAAGAGGTGGGCATCTGCAGGCCATCCTTGAAGCGTCATGCTGTTGAGAGGATGTGAGGGGGAGAGGAGGGCATGGTGGGCTGTCAGCGGATGGACATTTAAATATCTGCTGTAGACAGTAGAGTGAGGAAGTGAGGTACTGTGGGGTGGGGGGAAGCAGGAAGGTGGAAAAAGAAGAAAACATAAAGGAGGCAAGTGGATCAGTGGACGTAGTGAAGATGAGGAGGGTGGGAGAAGTGGGAGTTAGGAGGGCAACAGTGCTAACGGAACAAGACAAAGAAAGGAGATGAGCTGAAGTTAATATTGGGAAGAGAGCTAGAAAGGGAAGAGCCTATGTCGTCGTCGTCATCATCATCATCATCATCATCATCATCATTTCTTCTACAGAGAGGAGCAACTGGATAGGAGAAAGGGCAAAAGAGGAGTAGAAAGAACAAAGAGGGAGATGGAGAGGAAGGAAAGAGAAGGGAAATCAGTCTTCAGTATTTACCAGGAGTAGTTCTAAGCAAGTTTTTCCTGAGAATCCATTTCCACATGCGTGTGCACAGGCATACATTTCTTTGTGAAGAGCATCTGATAGAGGTTCCAGGCATACTGAAACAAATGAAGTGCAAATTGTGGTTTATGAAGCTAGTTTGTTTCAATAACCAAAATTAGTATTAAAGAGAGTTTGGATAGGGTAACCATCAGTGGAGTATCATCAGGATGGAAGCCAGTGGCGAGCAGAGTTCTCCAGGGCTCAGTTCTGGGGCTGATTCTTTTCAACCTTTTTATCAATGACCTGGAGGGAAAGGGTAACCAGTCTGCTAACAAAATTCACAGATGATACCAAAGTGGGGGTGGTGGCCACAACAGAGGAGCAGAACAGACTGTGGAAGTGGGTAGGGGACAACAGGATGGCCTTCAATACAGATAAGTGCAAAGTCTCGCACTTGGGAATCAGGAATAAGTGGGGGACAAGTGGCTGGAGAGCTGCATTTGTGAAAGAGATCTCAGGGTACTTGTTGACAGCAGGCTGAACACGAGCCAGCAGTGTGATGTGGCGGTTAGGAGGGCGAATGCCACCCTTGGATGTATAGCTGGAGGTGTGGCTTCTGGATCAAGAGAGATGCTGGTGCTGCTCTGTAAGACTCTGGTGCACCCACAGCTGGAGCCCTGTGCCCAATTCTGGGCCCAACATTACAAGAGGGATGAAGATTCAAATCAGTTCAGTGCAGGGTCACAAGGATGTTATCCAGATTTGGGGGGATTCCATATGAAATGAGAATTAGGGAACTGGGACTTTTCAGCTTGGAGAAGAGGAGACTAAGGGAGGGTCTTATAGTGACTTATAGGTATGTGAAGGGTTGTCACAAGGTAGAGGTCATGACCTGTGTTGGTGGAAGGATGCTATCCGGAGGTCAGACTAGATGGTCCAAGAGGCCCCTTCTGACTTGTTATGTTTCTATGATTCAGATGTAATGCAGGTTAATTGACAATGGATGCAAAACCTTCAGACCTCTTTGCAACTGGACTAAGATGAGAGGGGAGCTGTGAATGAGCTTGAGGTTCACTCGCATAATGCTAAGCCATAGTGTAGCATTGACCTGGCCTGACCTATCATGGTTTGTTATCCTAGATGGGTTGTCATGTCCTGCTTTAGAGAAAGCAGGAGATGGAGTGCCCAGTCAGCTTCCTTATTCTCCCCTCCCCTCCCCTCCCCTCCCTTCCCCTACACATCTTCCCAGCCGAAACTGGAAGTTAGTCCTGCTCTTCAGGACATGAGCCCTCTTTGACAGCCACAGAGTGCTGAAATCAGTGTTGATTGCAGTTATTAGAGGAGCTTCATTCTTCTTTGCAGTGTCCACTGGGATACTACCTGGAGGAAGGAGTGGGAGGGAGGACGTGAAGTACCCATGATGAGCCCTATCATTTGCTAGGCTTATCCTGGGTAATTTACAAAACAATCAAGCCACCATATTGCCAGGGATGGTTGTCATACTCTATGTTTGATCAAGGGCAGCATGTCAACTAATTCCTGATTCTGCAGTTTCATTCCGCCTCCCGAGATATCTTCCAGAAGTATCAAGAAGAAAGATAAAAACTCTTAAGACTGTTGTTTGAAAACTAGGATTCAGGATTTCAATTGCTTGAAGACATAGAGCACATCCTGAATTAGTACTATTCCAGTGTTTCAGTCCTGTCCGACTGTCTGGTGGGGGCTGTCCATGCTGCATGGTCGGCTTCTCAGTTTGTGTAGGGCTGCCCTGTGGGGAAATGTTTTTTCCTCTGTAGGGACGCTCTGTTCATGGCAGAGCTGAAATGAGCCATTTTTAGAGGAAGATTGATTTGTGTCCATCATAGGCGCAAGTTGCTGCATAGAGGCTCATGAGTATAATAAACATACTGTCATATTTTCCATCTGCGCTTGAGTCATCTGCTCAGTTGCGTGGCTTTTTGTCCTGTGCAAAAAGAAAGCTTCTGACGTATCTCAGAGGATGGATGACAGCCCAAAATAAGGCAGGATACCAGATGGATTAGCTCACTTTGCCTTCCGTCTGAACCAGATATGTGCCTATCTGCCACAGCAGTGCAGTAGCTGGAGAAGTGCATGTTTCCAAAGAGTTTTTAAGTGACTCTGGACTTCCTTTTCCATGGAGAACTAGAACATTCCAACCATCATGATGTTTGAAGTTCCTTCTTTAGAGTTTTGTTATAAACTCTGTACAGATGCCCTAGTTGGGGTCCAACTACTGGGTCATATAAGTCATTTTCAGAACTAGGCTTTTTCAGGTTCACAAAGAAGTTTGCTCTCATAGGCACAGGAACCGTTCGCAAGTAGTACATGTGCTGCTCAGAAGTGATTAATGGAGCCCCAGTTTTTTTGTTTTTAAAAAGCCAATTAGAAATGGATTTTAAGACCAGAAGCAAAGACTATGGAAGCCACCTTGCTGACGCTAAAAAATTCTCGGTCTGATCAGTGCCTGGACAGAAGATGACCTTGTGAATCCTATGTACTCTACCTTGAGCTCCATGATGAAAGGAAGGTGGAATAGAAATGTAAATAAAGAAATGCAGTAAATTTTGCTGCCATCTATTTCTGTACCCTGGATTGCACCCCTGATTCAATGTTTTACACCCACAGGGTTCAAAATGTGTATTGAAGAAAAATGCTGCCTGAGAAGGCAATTTGGGAAGCACCCCTCACCACACACACACACACACACAGGCACGTACTACTTTTCTGCTCAAAATGTGTACATGACATATATCTGGCCCCTAAAACTGCAAAAATGTTGTTTATATCAGAATTCTCTGATGGGAAAAGTTAATAGAAATAAATGGAAAAGCTTTTTCTTAAGAACTCCGGCAACCTACCTCAATTTTGGCATCTGTTGAACTACATTCTGTAAACAAAGACTTTGGTGTTGGCAGCCATTTCCTCTTTCAAAAAAGGGTCTTGACCACAGTCAAACATAGTCTCTGGAATGGTTACAGTGGTTTTGCTAGACACAAACTTTGCAAAAGCAACTGTGCCAGTGGCCTCCTTGCACCTCCACCGCACTGCATTAGTCAGTATACATCCAGTTCAAGGTAGCAAAGAAAGTGTGCACAAATTGCCAAAACACTTGGGTGTGGCTATTCATGTAGGTGTGCAGATAAAGGCATGAATATTTATATAGGCAAATCAAAAGGGATAATGCATAAAATGTAAACTCCACTGTTGTTATTTTGCCAAGCTGTTGCTGCTGCTCAACCTGTCCTGAGAGAAACTGGTTGTGACAACCATAGCAAACAGATGTGAAGTTATAAATACTGTGCATCAGGGATAGGTTTAAAGACCGAAGGGTGTTGTGTGCAGTTTTGATTGGTGGGTGTTAATGGGTATCGGGATAGATGGTGTCAGGTAGTGGTTTCTTGATGAGCCTGCCTGACAGCCCAGGAGGAAAACACATGTTCTTAGAACCCAGTTTCTCTAGGAGGCATTGGAAGATGGTGATAGCTCTGTGTTTCCCAATTTTTTTTTAAAATAAGTATCATGATTTTGAAGCATTCTGCTTGCTCTCTACTTTGCATGGGAAGCAATTAAGATGAAAATCTTGACTTGTAGAGCTTTGTCCGCTCAGGCTTAAATATTATTAATTTAAAGCTTAAATAACAAATGTGTTAACTATCAACAGTGCTGATGCAGTTTTATCTCATACAGCTGATTTGGGACTGAATCTTGTGAAATGCTCAGTAACTGCACCCTATCGACACTAGAAATCACCTGCTCCATTTTAGATACGGCACATCAACTCAGAGCTGTCTGAGGCTGGTCTCTACATACTGCCATCTTAAGATCAAGAGACAGTGTGATGTTTAGCTGGGCATTCTTTGTTGCTGTTGTTTTCCAGTGGATGTTGTTGTCTTTTGTTGGGGATGGGCCATAGCTCAGTGGTTGAGCATGTGCTTTGCATGACAAAGGTCCCTGGTTTGGTCCACAGCATCTCAAGATAGGGCTGGAAGAAACTCTGCCTGTAGCCCTGCAGAGCTGATGTCAGCTAGTGTTGATGGTACTAGAGTAAACCGACTAGTTGGCTGACTCCACTTAAGGAAACACCCTGTGCCCAGGTAGAAAAGAATTATGAACCAAATGCCTTCCAGGGTCCAACAGGCAGAATGGGAATGACGCCTCAAAGGCTCTGGTTCTTGAGAAGCTACTGAGCATGTAGATCCATAAGGCCATCATAACTAATAGCCATATTCTACATTAATTTGTCTAATCCCATTTCCCTATCTTAGTTGGTCTACATCTTGTGACAGTGGGTTCCGTAAGTTGATTATGCATTGCATGAAAGAGAAGTTTCTTTCCTGCCAGTCAGTTTCATTGGATGTGTTTTTTGAGAAAAGTCATTTTATCCTCTTTTTCTGCACAATTTCTAGAGCTATTTCACTGCATACTTTAAAGTCAAGATCACATATGAGGAGGTTAGAAAGCATCTAATACAGATCCTTGAGGTACCTCCTCTATTACAAGAACTGCCTGGAATTAATGATTCCCTTGAGAGTGGAGTATCATATTGCATGGACCCAGCCAGTGACTAGGTTCACATAATACAGCAACCCATTGTGAGTAAATTTTTGTGGTGGATTACTGTGTTGTCTGAACTCACACCACTTCCTACAGTTGTCTTAGGTGGGAGCAACAAACCACCCTGCCCATCTATGGCTTGTTCTGGGGAGTCTTTGACCCTATTTGGCCCTTGTTATCCAAACCTGGCAGAACAATTTATTCTTCTGAGCAATTCTTCCCAATTCGTAGTGCTGAACCAGCATTGCTCAGTGCCCTCCATCTTTTCAACAGGTCTTTGATTCTCCAGCTAATTCAGAAAGAGGTGAGTTCACGATACCCACCCCCCTTTGCAGCTTTTTTTTTAGAGCTGTTACTGCAATTCCCTGACAGCTGGCAGAAGGCCCTGGCCGAATCAGACAGTGTGAATGGGACCACACTGAAGTGTATACCTGCTTCGATCTGTTCTATTCTACCACCTCTAGGTTTCTTCCCTTTTTTAAAACTTTCTGGCAAATATGCATATTTCTTTTTGGACAGGAAAATCTGCACAGATTTAATGGCTGAACAGTAATTGGAAGGGAAATATTTGCAGGTTTCAAGGCTGAGAGGTGAATGCAGAATAAACATGTCTAATTCAATCATCTCAAATACTTCTTCCACCTGTGGTAGTTAGTGAGTATTTTGACCCTAGGTCTCCCTATACTTACGCATGATGTAGGTTTACCTTTAAATGTGGGCAGTGTAACAAATCAATCTTGCAAAAGCGGCTTACCTAAGAAGTGGAACAGAAGAAGCTGTGCAACTCCCATGAATGCATGTAGGCCGGGAATGCAGTGACCTAAAAGTAGAGATGTTCAGATAGAGGGGTGTGGTACAGAAACCTGGCTAGATCAATAGCTGCTAAAAGTATCTTAGTTATTAAACAATCCTTAAGATTTAACTGTTGGAGGAAAGGAATGTGTGTATCAGGTCCCAGCCATGGTGTAACACATGTGCTTAAAAACAGCCATTTCACCTCTATGTGTCTTTGTTTCGGGGACAAAAGAGTACCATTTGAGTATCTCCTATAATTTGGCTACAAGGTGTGGCTGCATTTCAGCCATGCTGGTGAAATCGTAGCTGCAGAACTTTTTTTTTTTAACAGTTCATCCACCGGGTCTGCACATCTGATACATAGAAATATAGAAACAGCAAGTCAGAAGGGGCCTCCCAGGCCATCTGGTCTGACCTCCGGCCCCAGCCGGCTCCGCTCACGACATGCCCACTGTGTGCATGTCTAGCCTATCCTTGAACACCCGCCCCGATGGGGCCTCAACGACCTCTCGTGGAAGCCCATTCCACACCCTCGGGGTCCTGTCGGGAAGTGCTTCCTGGCATCTAAATGGAACCATGGTTCCCTGAGCTTTGCTCCGTTGGAGTGCGTCCTGCCTTCCTCTGCAGGGGAGAACAGGTCTCTACCCATCTCCATGTGACATCCCCTCACATACCTGTATGTCGCCAACATATCCCCTCTTCTCCAGGCTGAAGAGACCCAGTTCCCTCAGTCTCGCCTCATACCCCATCCCCTGCAAACCAGCCACCAACCTTGAGGTCCTACACTGCACTGACTCTAAGCTGGCTATATCCTTTCTGTAACGAGGGGCCCAAAACTGAGCACAATACTCCAGTTGCGGGCGCACCAGAGTCGTCTGGAGTGGTAGTAATACCTCTCTCGATCTAGAAGCCACACTTCTGCCTATGCATCCAAGGGTGGTGTTCACCCTCTTGACCACTACATCACACTGCTGACTCAAGTTTAGCCTGCAGTCAACCAGCACCCTGAGGTCCCTTTCACAAGTGCTGCTCTCCAGCCACTTGTCCCCTAACCTGTACTTATGACAGCTATTCCTATGCCCCAAGTGCAAGACCTTGCACTTATCCACATTGAACGCCATCCTGTTGACTCCTGCCCACTTCCATAGTCTGTCCAGATCCCTTCGGATCTGGAGTACCTGCTTCTCAGTTGTGGCCACTGCTCCAGTTTTAGTATCGTCTGCAAATTTGATCAGCAGACTGTTCACCCCTTCTTCCATGTCATTTATGAAAAGTTCTGATTCTTAATATGTTGTTCCTTTTTGGTCTTACAGAGCATACTTCATGAGCCCCACTCATCATACGCCTTTTTAGAGTACACATGGGCTTTCTTTTCTAGTAGTAATTGGAAGGTTATTTCTATTTGGAAAACATTCTATGGTGTTTTGCATATCTTTTAGAAAGCAGACTTATTTTGCACATAGTAAGGTGCATGGCTATTTTACAGTGCTGCTTTTACGGGTGGCTGGGTACGTTGTAGAATAGCCTTGAAAAGCGGGCTGTGTTCAAGATTAGGAAATAAGCCACTGTGGACGAAGTCCATAACAAGTAAATGGAAAACAGAGTTGGAAAGCACCACAAAAACTGGCTAAGGGGCAGTCAGATTTAAAAGTAAATTAAATTGAAAGCCTTGGATGGAGAGGACACGTTTGGTCATCACAATAAGCCAGAATTCAAAGCAATTCTTAGTGTGAATGAGCAAGTGTGCTAGTGCACGCTGCTTGATTACCCCCAGGATGTTCTTGGTTTTTAACTCTGCCTGGTAGTGGTGTTTGCAATGTATGGTTCCAATTTTCTCATTTAGAAACCTGAAAATAAGCACAAACTCAGGGCCCAGTATTAGGAATAGATTCCATAAGTAGCATGTAGCATACAGATATATGAACAAATTCTGCTGAGAAACAAGTTCACAAAAGGCAGGATCCTGTGCTTTAGGGTTTGGTGCAAATCCTCATCACCAGCAGTGGCATAGAAACAACTGGGTTACACTGGTCTAAGATTAGGGAGACACAGTTGTATCCCTGCTTCTGAACATTCTGGTGGCCAAAGGGGTGACAGCTGGAGCAAGCTGCTCTCAAGCTCTTCTGTGGCGAGCTGCATGGCTGATACAAAATGAAACCTGCCTCACACAAGAGCAGGCCGATCAGCTGCTGACAGTGCGATTGCAGTGCTTTGTTAGGCTACAGTCCTAAACAAGTATCAAGACCAACTGAACTTGATTTGTTTTATTTCAGAGTCTACCTGTTTAGGATTGCACTCGCGCTCTGTAACAACTCACAGGTCAGCCCCACAAGCAGGATGTTGAGTGGGCTGGGCTTCCTTACCAGTAAACATGCATGTGAGGGTGGTGATAGAACAGCTTCCCAAAGGATATCTGGCATATGTGGGCCATCACACCAGGCACCAGCCCTATCCAACCAGGTGCCACCTGCAGTGTTGGACTACAATTCCCATCACCCCCAGACAGCCTGACCATTGACTGTTGT
Organism: Varanus komodoensis; assembly: GCF_004798865.1. Classification (NCBI taxonomy): domain Eukaryota; kingdom Metazoa; phylum Chordata; class Lepidosauria; order Squamata; family Varanidae; genus Varanus; species Varanus komodoensis. The sequence goes on from NW_025336347.1 coordinate 9,958,112, forward strand.
AGCCCAAAATGGAGGGCATCAGATTGGGAAGGCTGCCATACAGAAACAAGCCTGTCATAACAATGGTAGCAGTGAATACCACATACTGAGCTCCAAGGGAGTGAAGATGGAGTCCAGTATCAGGAGCGGGAGGGGCCCTCTTCATGCATAACTGCAATTCACCAAGTCTTGTAGTTCGGGTTGCTGACATTTCACTCTGTGTTGTGTAGCTTCAGCTAATCCAGGCCTTCCAGAAAGTCCCTCAGCAGGTCAGGGTGCTTCTGCAGTAAGGAAGACATCAATTTCTGTGTTTTGCTGACCTGTTTGTCCCAGGATTGTCCAGAAACTCCCTTGCTCTGGGCATAGAGCATGACTAAATACCAAGCCTCCACAGAGAAGCAAATTACTTAATAACACCCTGACGAAGCATCTACTCTCCCTTTCCTGCCTCACTCTTTCCCTTTCTCCCTTTGAGCTCTTTTTTGGCTTTCTGGAATAGACAAGCTAGAGAGAAACTCATTCACTCTGGGGCTTTAAAGTTGACTGTGTGACCTTTTATTTTCTCGTCTCTGGTGCTCTGGCCACAGATGCATTAGAAAATGAGCTGCAGTCTTTTCAACAACATGCATTTCAATACCAGGCAGACAACCAGTATTGCACAAGGCCTTTCCCACTGAAACCAGTACTTCACATCCCAATCGGATAAACCTGTCTGCACAGTTTAGACTGTGTTTGCTTTCGTCTCCACCTGATTTGCTTTACTTTATGCTCAGGGCAGAAGGAGAATATAAATGGCACCGAACACATATATGCCCCTTAAAGCAATATCCAATGGCTGCTGCTCATTTTGTTCCAGCACAGAGGTTGTTGCTAGGACCATGATACCCAATGCCGAAACAAAGCTCTGGTGCATAGCCTGCAGGAGTGAACAACTTCTAGCTCTCTAATGTTTGGGCAAACAAGGTCCAGCAGCCCTAGCCAGCACAGGCAACAGTGAATGATCTTGGCAGTTGTAGGCTTAAAGCTGCCTGTCCCAATATATGAGCTTATGAAGAAGGGTTGGGCTAGGACTGAGCAGATCTGGGTTCTAGCTCACCAGTCACTAACAGTCAGCCTAATCTACTTCACAGGGATGTTGTGTAGATAATCTGGAAGAGGTGGGGTATATAGGTTGCCCTGAGTTGCTTGCAGGAAAAAGGACAGAATATAAATATAATAAAATAAATGAATGGTTTGGACTTGCTATACCCAGGGTAAATGATGGTGGTGATGGTTTGCTATAAGCAATTTATATAAACATTGTTTATATTCTATTCACCCAGCTGTCTCATATTCAAAGGGAGGAAACATTGTACCAGAGGAACTTAAATTCTTTGCTCAGAATTAATTTGAAAATTGGTATAATTAATGCACATTGGAGTCACTTGAGGATTCTATCTAGTTAGAGGGAAAGTGATTGGACAGTAAGGAAGACAAGATAGATGGCAGCCTTGAATCAGCCTTGAACATTTGATGTGCCTTGTTCTCTTTTGGTCAATGAAAGCCAACATTCTCAGACATCCACTTCTGTGACAGAGTTTCCAAACAAAATTCTATAGATGGCAAACTACAGTAGATGCAGACTGAGTGAACTTGGCTCTTCACCACTAGTCTTAACTCTTGTGTAGCAAATATTCTTTCCCATGCTTTTCAGAAACCTCCAGAGATGGGGCAATGGCAGTGCCCTTCATCAGTCAGCACTCACTGCTAGGAAACTTCGCTGGCCGCTTACGGTCAGCCTCTTTTTGTATGGACTTAGGTTGTGCCCTGGCTGCCACTTGCCATGGTAGCATGGCAGGAAGGCCATGCTGCCTGTTCACCTCATGGCACCCTTTTAAGGATGTGACTATAGCAATCAGTTTATGTGTGAGTGTGCGCATCACTTGTGGTGCATGAATGCTCCCATTAATGAACCTGCTTGAAGAACAGCCCTCCACACCTTTGCTTGTCCTTCTTTCCATGCTGAATGTGCTGCTGTTTGGTGAGCATGTCAAGACCCAGTCTTTGGAGGAAGGAAAAGATTGGAGCAGTGGCCAAAGCAGCAATTCTCCCACCATCCCTTTCTTCCTCAAATTTGGAACTGGTTAGACAGGTGGTATGCGGGAAGTGTGAACTCTGGCAGGGTCCTGGTAACCACAGTGGTTGGTTTGTCTACCGCAGCCAGTAAAAAATTGGGCCCTTATAATGAAGAAGGTTTGTGGAAGGTGTAAGCAGCTCCCACAATCCCTCAGCATTGTCTATGCAGCTAGAGCTGATAGAAGGTGTAGTCTAAAACATTTGGAGGGCCACAAGTTGCCCACCTCTGTGGTATGAGAATGGAGTTAGGGCAGTGAATGATTTTCAGAGCTAGTCTCTTACAGAACTAGCTTTTCTTCAGGATTCTCAAATACTGATTTTTAGTGTTCTGACAATTACTATATCCAGTCATCCTACCTGCATCCTATTTATGTACCTGCTTTTCATGCAGCGCATTCCACTGTCTCTTCAGCTGTGTTTGGTCCAGTAGCCTGACTTTTGCAAATTCCCGCTCATTCATCGAGGCAGCTGATCGAGACATGCACAGTGTTTTGGCTGGCACTTGGACAAGCTAATGTGGATGGCAGCATAATCACTGTGTGGGAGGCAGCAGACGATAGCAGAGATAGTTAAGAGAACAGATGTGATGGAGTGAATAGAAGATCACACACAGCGCATGTATACGGCGCCAAAGTTTAACATATGAAACAGGGACGTGCTTGTGCAATACAGTACTCCCGTTGTCATACCAGGGATCCCGCTTGACTGTACACACCCTCTTGTCAGTGGCTGAATGCATCTCTTTGCCTGTTGCATCCAGTGTTGTTTTACTCTGCAGGAGACTATTCTGCAGCCTTTCGGAAAGAAGTGTGTTAGTAAGGCAGAATGCAAAATACAAAGTTGTACACTGCATGATGATTCAGGTGTCCCCTGCATGTTAAGTCCTGCTGAATTCAATGGGGAATAATTCTGAATGGATTTGTGTAGAAGAGCACTGTTTTTAGTCATGCATACGTGTTCTCATGCATGTGCACAGTAGTCAACATGTATCTCTTCTTCTGTGACTTTGAGAAAGGGCACAATATCTCAATTCTCCCTTAACTTTCCACTGAAAAGCCTGAAAGGTAGCTCAGTTAAAAAACAACAACATATGACCAAAATAAATAATGAAAGAGCATTAAAATCTAGCAAACTAGAAGCAGAAGCAGCCATAAAAACAGATATGCTGTCATAGCCATCTTTAAACTCTGACCTGGTAGCCACTGGCAATAAGGAATCTCATGCAGGTAAATGAGCAGGCTGCTAGGGGAAGGACAGAGTTTCCCAGGCACTTCCTTTGTGCTAGTATAGAAATGCATGGGGCTGCCGTGGGACTCCAGCAGGTTAGTAGACACTTTTGCAGGCTGGCATCCTTGGGTGCCTCTGGCAGCCATGTTCTGAAGCAGCCAGCCAGCATTTCTGAACAGTCTCCAAAGGCAGCCCCACCCACAACAGCTTACAGTAGTCTAACCCTATGAGCAAAAGGTTGCACTCATACAACAGATGGCAGCAATCAAGAGGGTGGATAACTGTAGCTAGGCTAATTTGACCCGGAAAAGATCAAAGGCACATGGAGATCACGGGGGGCCATAAGTACAAAATAGGAGATTAAAATGGATATAAAGTTTTTATCATCTGGGAAAAGAGCAGGAGGAGAATAAACATAGTTGATGCAACAGCCTCTGATTGGTAAAGGACACGACTGGAGCATCCAGGACCAAAGCCCAGGAGCACCCCAAGCAGCAAACCTGATTCTTCAAGGGGAGTGTTAACCTCATTCAGAACAGATCGCATACCTGTATCAGAATCTGTCTCTCTAGTGAGGGAGAAAACATTTGTCTTTTCAGAATTTAATGTCACTTAATTAGCTTCCATCCTGACACACATTCTACCTTGTACCTAAATTTGGATCAAACTGGGAGGAAGAGATTCTTTTTTCTAATGACTATGAATTGCCCACAGTATCCTGTTGATATGAATAAGAGACCATGTTGTCCAAGAGTTAGCATTAAAAGTTTGGCGGGGGGTGGAGGAAGGAAAACAAGCAGCAAGAAATGGCATTTCATGCTGTAGATTGCAGCTGGTACTGGTTGTTTTTGTGTCCTCTTCCCTCCTGGCTACTACATTTGCAAAGACAGTGGCAAAAAAACCCCTGCCACAAGAAGCACACATATTGCTCGGGAGTAGAACCATGCTCTTACAAACATAATTTTGCTCTGCAACAAGGGGCATGTCACCTGTATGCCTAGTTTTAAAGGAAAATTGTCACCTTTTCCTTCCTAGCCCCTGAATTCAAGCAAAACTGGCAGGGTGGCATTGTCAGATTTGTTAACAGGGGGCAGTGGTCCTCGGAGGTTCCATGACAGAAGTAACTGGACTCTGGACCAGCAGATTTCCCATCCTGCTGTAGTGTCAGAGGCCCACATGTCTGAGTGTTCTTATTTACTGTAGAATACTAGTGTTAGACAAGTATTAATGATTGCAGCAGTCATTATATTTTATACCTCTCTTGCCTTGTACAATACATCTATCATTGTCTTCTTGGTACTCCAAGGACCTTAATTGGAAAACTGCTTTGAATGGTTCCAGTGAGCGTGAAAAATCTTGGTCAAACTTTATAGTTAGATCATCTGAGAAGTTTAAATAAATGTGTATGGGATGGATATGTCTGTTTAAAATATTTAAAGCTGTATACTGTTGTAATGTATTCTGACGAGGTTGGTTTTAATTGGGGTAATTTCTCATGAGAGATGTTGGAAGAGCATTTTTCAGATTTGGAATGCAGCACCTCATGCTGCTTTAGCTGAAGAATCGCTGACATTTAAAAAGGAACAACTTTAACACAACTGTGTTTTCAATGCTTACATGTGGAATGACTTGATATGCTTCTTCAACCATGTATTTGGTTTGCTGTTATTTCCAGAACTTTAAAATCCATCAGTAAATTGGCCTCTTGGTTAACTCAGGTTGCAGTCATTAATATACATACTGGAGAGTAAGCCCCATAAGAATACAGCAGGAGTTACTTGCAAGTGCTTGGCCGTAGGATCTCTCTCTCGCTCTCACTCTCCCTCTCTCTGATGGGTCTTTTTCTTTATTCAGGATATGGCTGGTGGGAAAGAAGGCAATGAAGAGGTTTATATTTTGCAAATTCATGCATTTAGCATTGCAGGGGGGAAAACTCTGAAAGCAGAAAGTGTGTTTACAAAGTCTGGCTACCTGCCAGTTTGTGAAAAGAAATCAAGTGCTCCTGCAAGTTTTACAGCAAACATTTCACAATTCCTCCTGTCTTTTGTCTGGAAGAGAGGAGTGTTCTTTTGCACCAAGCATGTTCTGGTTTTGTCTGTGACTACTTAAATATACATTACACAGAGCAGATTTATCATTTCTGTTCCTAAAGATAGAACTTGTACAAGTTCCAAAGGAGGAGCGGGGGGCTGAAGTGAGAAAGTGCAGATCCAGCATACTGAGGAGTTTCAGTGAATGCCAGAATCTCAAACTACGTAACAATTAATTACCTAGACTGTTTACCAATGTGCTTCCCACAAACCATTTGTTCATTTCCCCAGTATAATTGGGGGCGGGGGTACAAGTCTGTAGCACAGGCCCTTGCCACACACACCATGATGGCATCCCATACATTCTGTTTCAAGGATCATGAAAGAAAACTCTTGTTTTAATTTTGAAATTACATTGGAAAGTCTACCATGGCTCACACCGAGGCATTTCTGTCTTGCCCCAAATATTGCATGTGTGTGTGTGTGCATGCGCGAAAGTGTGCTTGCTTGCCTGCCTGCCTGGACATTTTCATACATATATTTTGGGCCTGTAAATCTTACCAGCAACACCAGCTCCCACTGTCCCAGGGAATTAATACTGCTATCTTTTCTTACAATGGATAGTACTAGATTTAGACAAATGGAGCACAAACCCATCAATCTCATGATATACCTGACAGCTGATGATTACTTGTCAACCAAGTCAAAATACATTTCCATAAATATCCTCTTGGGATACTTGAGTGATCCAGGTTCTAATCTCCATTTTGCCATGAGGCTGACTGGTGACTTTGGGCCAGTCACTCACTCGCAGCCTAGGCTACCTCACAGGCTGTTGTGAGAAGAATATGGAGAGGAGGAGGAGGATTATGCAAGCTGCCTTGAGTTCCTTGCAGGAAATTTATTTTATTTTTATTTGGTTCCTAATGCTGCCTAACGAACAGTCTGCCTTCTTCACAGCAGCTGCGTGCCGGATCAGCATTTTCATCTTGCTGTCCAGCACTACCCCAAGATCCCTTTCTCGCTCAGTCTGATCTGAATTGTTAGTTCAGAACCCATCAGCAAATACTTGAAGTTGGGCTTTTTTTGCCCACATGCATTATGATATACTTGCTTACACTGAAGAATCTCATGGCCATGCTGAGTGGAGAAGACAATGGGGGTTATTGTCCAATGCATCGATGAAGCAGGGTGGGTGGGCAAGGTTTGGGGAGGCTGGTATAGAAGACTGACCTAGCACTTGATTGACCTAGATTTGAACACTCAGTGCAAACATAGTTATGGACAAGCTCTGCAGATACAAGGGCTCCATGGTGGCTTGAGATACGTGACTATAAGTGATGGTGTATGATAACTGTATAATCTAGAATTAATCATCTAATTGGGCAAGAGAAAGGGCTCGTGTGATAGGAATGTGCATTCCTTCATCAAGACAGCACTGCTTCATTTGGGGACCCTCCTTGCTTGTCCTGTTGAATATGACACCGGAAGTCTGCTCCAAAGTCCAGCTCTGATGGATACCCAGTTAGAGTTCAGAGGTGCTCAAGTTCTTTAGCATGGCAGTTGTGTTGAGGATAGGGGCACTGATGTAATGTTAGGTGTACTGAATTAGCTCTATTCCTCTAAGCCACACACAGGGAGACCTTGTGCTTTCCCCATCCCATGGGCCAATGCGCAAAATGGTCTTGCAAGATCATGGGGCACAAGATTGCCAGTAAGCAGCTACAGAGCAAAACCACCAAATTAGTGGCTGTACATTTCTCCCCACTTCTGATTCAGTGCTTCAGCGATGTAGAGATAGAAATAGAGTGTTACTATTTTCATTTTTCATCTGAACTTGATTATCCTGCCAGATTTTGGCTTCTAGGAAGGCGCTTTTAAGGTTCAGTAGGTGTTCTTAACATTTCTAATTAGTCATATCACTAAAAGAAATAGTTGTAATTTCAAAGGATTCCTGGTGGAATTATTTTAGGATTCTACTTTTGTCTCTGCGACATGCCAAAGATTACAAAATCCAACACATTATCTTTGAAGACATCACCTTGCTTCTAACTCATGATTCAGGTGTCCATCTTCCTTTTCAGGGTGTTGCTCTTCATTTCCTACCCTATTTCACTTCTGAAATCTGCTGCTTACCATATTACAGTAGCTTGTGATTAGCCACTACTCTTTCAGTGTTTAGAGAATTTGCGACAGTCATGTCCAATTGATTAGCTTTCAGAAGAGCCATTCAAGATATCATGTGAAAATAATACAGTAATCAGTGGACACAAACTCTGTAAAGGTTCCTTGCATTCAGTGTATTTTGCTTTTATTTGAAATCTCATAGAAACTAACTTTGGCTGAAAAGAATACACAGGACGTGAAGAGATTACTGCATATGGTGGGGTGGGCAACATGCTTCTCATGGGCCATGTGTTGCCCCTATAGTCCACTCAGGAAGTCAATGCCAAATTCCCCAAAATTCAGTGGGGACCCAAAATATAATGCATATTTTCCAAACAAAATGCTACTGCAGAGTCCCCAGTCAAAATTAGCGTTTTGTGGCTGGGGTGGACTGCTGTGTGGCAAACCTATAGCACCAAAAAATTAACTTGTAAACAAATTAATATGACCCTGGCACTCCAACAGCTCCTGACCAATTTGTTTTCATTTATTTTTGTCAGCTTTGATTCTGGTGTGGGGTTACTATGTATCCACCAAGAAGAACTGTGTTTAGCCTGAAATAAGGTTTGTACAGGGGAACCAGTTCACTATGAAACAGATTTGCACAAAATGGTTTAGCATTATGGCTGAACTAATCCAGTGGTTTAATCTTTGTTACCTAGTATAATACAATTTTCTTTGAGACATCTGCTTCTGCTTATTGGCATGAATATGAATTTGCACTGTGCATTCTTACAATGTAAATAGCCTACCAGTGTGTCCACAGCCCACTAATTGCTTCTCGTGTTAAATTTTTCTCCTTGCATTCACTTATTGTAGTTCTCGCTCTCCCTTTTTCCCCTCACCCTAGTTTTTCCATTCCTTCTCACTTTCTTCTTCCTAGAACCCTATCAATCATGGGTGTTTGAACACAGTTGTCTGGATTATGGATTTCTTGGGACTATTCACACAGTCAGTCATCTCATTTGGATGAAAGCAGCCCCTCGGAAGAGAACCAGTTTATGGCTACAGGGAACACAAGTTTTTCCTTTATGCTCATGTCTGTGCTGGTTTTAAATACTCCATGACTGCAATTGATTTGATGTTTATCTGTTTTTGGCATGGTGTAGACCCCTTCAGACATTTAAAGCCTTGACTTTGGCTGAGTTTCTATCAAAATTATTTCAGGGTATCTTTTTGGTCTTTATTCTGTGCACTCAGGTTTTATTACCCTTTCCAAAATAAGGGCCCACTGCTTATCAGGGGCTGGCATGTGGGAGTTGCACAGGAGGAAATCCAGGTCCAGAATCCATGCTGGGTGACCTTGGACTAGTCTTAGCTCCCAGATAAACAGCTCACAGGGTTGTTGCAAAGTTAAAGGCTTTTCTGAATTACTTTTGGAGGAAATTGCTGATAAACTGTTGACAAGTCCAGGTAAAAGTCCCTAATAGACCACAGCAAAACTTTCTTTGCCAGCATTGGATTAACTAGACAGTATGAAAGAACTCCATGAAAGATCCTTCAAGAGAAGTTTTTTTGCCAGATGAAAAACAGAATGGTCTCTCTACTGTAGTGGTGTTCAGTGTGGTGGCATGTGCTTGCATGCATCTTGAGCATGAACATTTGACTTTCTTTCTAATTTGATAACACGTTTTTGCATTCACTGTTTTTATTTTTAAAAAGAAATGTTATAATAATAATAATAATAATAATAATAATAATAATAATAATTTTTCCCATACTCCCTGAGTGACCTTGAAAAGGTGGGCCTATTTGCAGAGTGATTCAGTCAGTTTTGGGTTTGAGCAATTTTGTCTCAGGTTTCCACTCAGAGTACATTCTCTCTTTACGTTCATAGCTGAGTACCTTTGTACTGTATAAGACCTGAAGGCTGTGTGAGTGATGTGTGTGTATGTATGTCTACCTGGTGCTTTTAAGATACACCAAGTAAGTATCTGGCCTTTTCCCATGTGTATACTTCATGTATGGCATAGTGGCACATACTGACTTTGTACCTCCATTTTGTACCCAAGTATAAAATTCTAAAGTGATCACTTAGTCTTCCTTGACTAAGTCATTGCAAGTCTGTCTCAGTTACTCATTTGTGGAATGGGAATAACTGTAGCCTCCATCTTAGATAAATGTTGTTACCCTCTGTGAAGCTGGTTGATAAAATAGGCAACAATTAGAGTTGCAAAAGAAGATAAGATAGACTTTGCATGTTCGTGTTTCTAAACAGGATGGGCTTTTCTGTCCTTTCAAAACATGGATCTTATTTCTGAAATGGACAAAAATCCTGTAAAGCAGTCTAGACTACTGTTCTATACTCCTTTTGCAGATGGAATTCTTCTCTGTAGTAAACAGACTGACCACTACAATAAAGAAATTATTTTATAACTAAGTAAATTATTGCTGTTTGGTATGAGGTGAGCTTGATAGTTGAAAAAGCAGCCATGGTCTTAATTCTGTTTAATGCCTAATTAGTGCTCAGTGACCTTATTTATCTGAACAAATGTCTTAAGATGAGTTTTTAAGGCTCATTAACTCCAAAATTCACCAAATCATCCAGAGCCAAGTATGTATGTCAACAACAATATTTAAATTCTTTTCTTCTGAATTTAAAGTCCAATGGGCATGAAAAGCACCGAATAATCTGTTGATGACAGCTGTAAAGTAAAAGACAAGACATAAGCATAAGACAAACATGATGTGAAATGTATGGGCAGACAAAACGGCGGGGGCGGGGGAGGGATGTTAGAAATACTTTAAATCAGGTATGGAAATCCTTTTTCAGTTCAAAGTTCAATTTCTAATCCCATAAAGGCATGAGGGGCTGTATTCCGGGTGTGATCCTGGGCAAAGGCAGAGGGCAAAACTAACATGTTGTTCTTACTGATTTAAACCCTGACCCTACCTATTTCTAACCCCAAGCAGGACAAGCCAGTGCATACTTTCTCAGGCATAAGCAAAAATAAATCACCCAGCATTATTTTCAAATAGTACCCCTCCCACTTGCTAAGCGTCACTTTACTCAGAAGTAAGCAGAGTAAGTTTCCAAAGGTCTGCTGAGAAAGAAGCAAGACTAAATCACTTCAGCAGCTACTTCCCCAGGGGAAATGCCCTTACATTCCATTAGCTGTTGATAAGAAAGGAGAACTTTTTCCTTTCTGGAGGCAAAGTCAGGCTTGGGGAAAAATCTGGTAGGCTGGGTGGAGAACTCTTGTATGTCGCTTCTGGCCTGTGAACTGGAGGTTCCCCATGCCTGTTCAAAGCTGTAGGGTGGAGAAATCTGCTTGTCTTGACACATACTGAAAATTAAAATCATCTTTCAAATAACTACTTAGGTCTATATATAATGCCATCAACCTGTTTAAAAATATATGAAACACCAACAAAATGTAGCTCTCAGGCCTAATACAGCCCTACACAGGAATAAAAACATGGTTTTGACAGTGAAGCACATTGCTCTTTCCTGTTATGAAGAAGTGGCCATCCAGTGATCTTCGAGTGGATCGACAAAGTTTGGATGTGATGTTAAATCATAATTTTATAAGAATGAGCCTGGCCTCCCCCCCCCCACTTGTACATTACCCGTCTCCTTTCTCCTCACTGCAGCTTGCCTGTTGCCTGAATCTGACAAGACTGGGTTCTTTCCATAAACAATATTTTTGATGAAACCCCATTTAGGTGTTCAGTTAAGCTGTGGCTATCTGAAAACAGAAGTAAGAGCTGTGATTGTGCTAGAGGAAGAGAGAAGGGGGGTGCATGCTAAGAAGTAATGTTAACCATGGTTTAGCTTCGTATCTGAATGCAGCCAGATAAAAGCCCCCTCCCCACATTCACATGTGCACACACATATACATTTGACCACCACTTTACCTGATTGCAACACAGAAATATTTCAGTGGAGTATTAATTTAGTTCTTCATGTCGAATAACAGGGCAACACAGTTCACACATCATGACAATCCAGCCTGCCAATAAGACACTGTGGATTGTCTGGATGGTTGGTTTGCAAACAATCCACAGTGTCCCTGACAAATAACTGGGCTTCCTGTGGGTTATTGATTCGTCCTGCTCTTTATCCTTCAATCCTTCCATAGGTATCCCAGGGGACCCCACAGCAGGAGCAATTTGCTCCTCCGTCCTGCCATGATCGTAAGCTATTTTCAGAATTTTTGTCCCTCTGAAATTATTTGTTCAGAGAATGTGGAAGGTGACTTGATAGTCAGCTCTTGCAAACCCTGATTTGTCAGCCACTGACAGTTCATTCAAAGTGTCCAAGCAGCACATGGAAGGGCTGTTAGTGACTAGAAATGTTGTCATCATTGTTTGTTTGTTTGTTTGTTGTCATTCTTAGTTTCAATTACACAAAACAAAAACCCATGAAAAAGAAAAGGCAGAAATACACACACACACAAACATAGATATAAATATATCAATTATACATAAGCATCAGTAAAGGCAGACCAACTGTCCATGCATGTATCCTGTTGTCATCAATCCATCACATTATAGGAGGTGAACATGAATCATCCTAGTCTTGTAATATTAGCCTTTGAGCTATTAGAGTGTGGAATATCCATTTATTATGACCATCCTTTAACTCCCAGGAAACAGGTAGATCATTCAAAATAAAGTATGCATAAGTAAGTATTAGAGAGTATTCTAACACAAAGTTTATCCATATTATAACCTTCTCCCCAAAAGAGGCAACAACCGGACATTGCCAAAACATATTCTTAGAGGAAGCATTAAGAAGATTGCACCTCCAGCAGTTGGTTGGCTTAGATAAACCCTTATTAAAGAGACATTGTGGTTTCCCATGAACATGAACTTGAAATAAGCTTTTTTGCTCAATAAGAGGTGAAATTCACTGAAGCTTTACTTAGAGACTCTAAAGTAAGAGTGCATTAATTGGACTGAATAGGACAATCCATGTTCTTATTCCATTCCTGCTTAGGACCTTCTGTATCTTATTTATTTCTTTAATTTCTATGCCACCCTGTAGCTGGAGCTCTGTAGGTGGTTGACAAAAGCACATAAAATACAATGTAAAATACAAACAACTTTTTAAAAAATCCTTAAAGGTTTTTCATAAACCTAAACATTCAAAACCTAATGAAAACATATATTAAACAATTATGTACCAATAATAAATATTTATGAAAACAGATTATGGATCAATCTGATTCAGTAACTGTTTTAAATAGGGCCAGTGTGCTGTAGTGATTTGAGTGCTGGACTGGGACCTGGAAGAACTGGTCTGCATTGGATGATGAAGCTGTCTGGGTGACTTCAGACAAGTCAGATTCTCAGTATAACCTACCAATGATGAATTGTCATGTCATGGGAACACAGTCAATGTTTAAATGAAACATACCTCTCCTTTATTTATATTTTGAATAGTTTTGCTTGAGTCTCTTATTATCTAAAACTTACAAGAACCAAATGCTTTTAAAATTTTCATTTTTATTGACTATGTTTGCTAATACCTTTAGCTTGATAATATGTTTTAATTATTATTTTTTCATGTCTGTAAACCTCTCTTGGATGACTCCTTGTTAGGTGGGGAAAACTTAAGTTTTTAAAAAGTATTATGCATAATGAGTACTTCCTTGCCATTTTGAGTAATTTTAGGACTGCATCCAGGCTGGTCAGTCTAGCTAACTTCCTTACGCACACACACACGCACAACAGAGAGAGAGAGAGAGAGAGAGGGAGGGAGGGAGGGAGGGAGGGAGAGAGATCATATGTGCAGTTATAGCAAATATCAAATTATTGTCTTTACTTGAGGCTTGTTTTTGAAAATTGATGTTAGTTCCAGAATTAGACCATAGTTTCATTTTCAGATTTGCAAGTCACTCCATAATTAGCTCATTTGTTTAAGAGAAGAGGCAGTTGCCAAATTCAAAACGCTGTTCTTTGCACTGGTGCTTCTGTTGTCAGTACAGATTTACCTGTGCTGGATTTAGAAACAACGTAGAGTCAGTTGGTGATCATCACTCCGCCATCATTTGATCTGATTCTGGCTAGTTCAGATGACTGAAAGAGCTTCAAAGAAGGAATAGATTAGCTGAAACTTTGGAAGTATGTCTAATGGACTTTCCTACAGCTTTTAAAAACATCTTGTCTGCACCCCAGTCTTCTTTTTGTCCCAGTGTAAGAAACTTAAGGCGGCACTTGGAATTTTATTCATTTGTTTCCCTATGAAATAAATTTTACTTTGAAGTAAATACAGTGCCAGGATTTCTTGTCTGTCACCCACTGAATTTTTCATAAGGCTGCTATATGCCAGACTGTCAAACTCACAAATATATTTGGAATCTTTAATATTATTATATTAAAGCTTATGTTTCCAGTTCAGGTGGAAAGCTCTTGCAAAGGAGCATTGAATAATTGTTCAAATTGCTTGACTGGAGCAGTGAACTTAAAATTAATATTTATGAGCAAGTTTTTTAAATCAAAGCAAGCCATAGAAATGTTAAAGGATGAAGCTATAGAAATGCTGTTTTGAAGAAAACTTTTCCATTATACAAGCATAACTCCCAGGGTATGAAAGGATTCTTAGATCTCATAGCCTTTCTGAGTGCTAATATGCATGGCCATGTTTAAGATAAAAGAGTCTGCAATAGCTGGTTTCTTCCCCTCAGTCTTTATATGAAGAGGAAGCACATGAAAATACACCAAAATACAAATTTTCCATGTGAAAAACTGCTTGTTTCCAGTAATTTTTACATGTAGCCACTTCCTACACAAATAACACTTGAAGCAGCCTTCTCCAACCTGTCTCCACCAGATTTTTAAGATTAAAGCTTTCCGAATTACTGATAACTAGCAATGCTAACTGGAGGTGATGGGACATCCCAAAGTATGGACAGTATCAGATGCGGAGAAATTGTTTATGGACTATGCACGCATAATTGTGTACATACCCAGTGCAAACATAGTGAAATTACAACATGTAGAAGCTGCAAAATATGTCTTTGTATTAACCGTGTATGACACATGCATAGAGGTTTTTTAATTAAAGTTGTGCTGACTTTGTGAACTTGTCCTTATTCAGCATGTCAAACTGTATGTTCTTAGAACATAGAGGTCCTTGCAAAGCGGTATTGTCCCATGTAGAAGTAAAGGAGAGAAACATCTGGTGGATTGATGCTTTCATATCAAAATGGACAATGCTAGAATACATCATAAACATGGATGTGTGTGGGGAGACAATCTTTCCCCAGAGCATACACTGATAACTTACTCAAGTTTCTTTTAAGGTAATCAGAATACATAAGTAACATCAAGCATGAGAATTGTGTTTGTCACGCTAGCTTTGCTGTCCTTTTCATCTACAAAAATTCTTCACAAGAAACAGCTGCATAGCATATGTAGGATTTTAAAATTAGTGTCCTAGTATCCTTTTCTTCTTTCTTCTACTGCTTCTTCTCTATCTTCTTCTTCCATTGTGTTATATCTATTTTACTTTACAGTAAGCTGTGTCCCATACAGAATGGGAGGACAGGATTTCTGGCAGGATACTTGCAACATGTCATGCAACTACCAAGGGCATATGGCACCTTTGAAGTTGAGATTTGCAAACCGAGACTCTGTGACCTGTTAATGATGCTTTGCTGCTGTTCATCCCAAATTCTGGTGCAAGCAACCTGAAACAAGGTTGTTGGACCCTTTATGCTTTTACAGGAGGCATATACATTATCATGAAAAGTGCTCTCCTAGTTAGAGTACTATGGATAGATAGATAGATAGATAGATAGATAGATAGATAGATAGATAGAGATTACTCATGGTCTCACTGTCTGGAAGCAGAATAAAAGCTCTGAAGCACAAGTGAACAGATTATTTTCTGAATGGGACTCAAACTAGGGTCAAATATGACTCAAACTGATAGCAGTTATCACCCTTGCAATATGTGTGCAACTTAAGATTTGTTTGTTGCCCTCAGAACAATGTAAAGGTATTTATGAAGCTGTGGACAATGCTAACCTTAGGAGAATTAAACAGACAATAAAGCTGGGAGATCCATTAAGGGTGCAGTCCGATTGATTACACCCTGGATGTTCATAACCCCCAAATGTGAAGGCTTACAAGCCTTCAGTCTGGAGCAGAGAGGGTGGTAGAGCTATTCTCCACCCCTCCACACACACATCTCCTGATATCCATTTTATCTCAACAACTGTTTCCGGATGTCTAGTTGAGGCCTTTCAGAAGGAGAGGGAAAGAGGCTGCAACACTGTCAGTGTCATGAGCCAAGTTTTCCTCCTTTGAACGTTCAAAAGCCACAGACCATTTTCCTTGCAAAGTGTTCTTTATTGACCCAAAAGCACACTCTCCCAGAACAAATCTCTGACCATGCCAAGAGTAGTTTGTCAAACTAATCTAGTATTCATCTCCAGAAACTCTCCTTACGAACATGCCTGGGCTTCATACGGTTGGAAGGGGTCTTCCGAAAGTGAGATCACTCCTCTCTGCATGCCAGTCATCTGATTGTGCCGCCCCACTCTACTGAGGCCTTGTCATGGGACCAAGAGCCCCGGCTGCCTGGTCTGTGTCTGAGAAGCGCTCTTTCTCAGAGGCCCCCTGCTGGCTGTACATCTTGCTAAATCCCAGGAACGGCCTGCCCACCTGAAGCATCTGACCTTGAAATAAGTGTGACCTCCTCCCTCATCTCAGTATCTCGGCGTGGCCCATCCTCCCCAACTCCCCTTTGATCTGCTTCACATTCTGGTTCTGATTCATCTGAAATCCAGCCAGCAGTCCTTGAGAATGAGCACCCAAAGCGGCGATCCTTCTCGCTCCCTACAGTCAGGATATATTGCATTCTGGCAGCCCCAGTCTGTTCCCTTCCCTGCCCCCTGGAAGGTACTCTTTATCCCGTCTCTAAGGCCAGTTCTTAGGCATCCAATGTATATTTTTTTTCTGCACCAGCTGAAAGGGAGGGAGTACAGATTTCCAACTCTTGAGGATAGAATTCTGATTTGAATTAGCCCATGACCACCTAGATAATGTTTGTAGGATCACTCTCTAGGCACCCCCTTATTACTTTGTGGTGGAGTTTTCACAGTTTAAGGCTGTAATTTAAATAAATCTGTACTAACATCATTAACAGCTTGTGATAATCTAATTATATTTCTGTGTGAGCTTCTAGTTACTAGCTGCATAAGTGGGGAGGTTCCCCTGTTAAAACCTAAGACAATTGATTTGATAGCGACTATATTGACCAACCATCAAGCTTTTAGAATCCTATAAATAGTACAGCACCTCTGGTGCTAAAGATTTACCTTTAAATATTCAAATAAAGAAGAATTGTTGGAAGAAAATCTTTTAATTAAGAAAAAACAAATGAGGAATAGTAGGGAAAATGCAATAGTGGCTGCATTTTACTGATAAATACTGTAAGGGCACAATCGGATGGCTTCCTGACTATCTGGGGAAACACTGCATTACTTGGAGTCCCTGATCTCAGTGCTGGGGCTCTGAAGGTTGAGCCTTATTCACACTGTTGGAGAAGGTGTGAGAAGAATTCATTGGCTTCCTCTCTAAGCTTGCAAATTGTCCTTCGGGGGGCGGGGGGGGGGCATTTTCAGTAGCCTGAGAGGAAAGGAAGCTGAAGCTGATGGCTTATGGCAGGCATGTCCAAAGTCCGGCCCGGGGGCCAATTGCAGCCCGTTTTCAAATTTCGAGCGACCCGCAGCCTCTTCTCCCCACCGGCTCAGCCTGTCACTCATGCCCGCCGGCCTGCGTTTTTCCCTTCACCGCACAGCGGTTCCCGCAGCTGTCCCCTGCTCCTTCAAGGCTGGTGGTTATATTTCACCAGAAGATGGCAGTAGACCTGAGTCAGCACTCTCGCCGCGTGACCCTTGTGACACAAGCTTGTGTGCCATTTCTAAAATGGCGACTGTAACTAAAAAAAGGAAAGTTGACAGCGAGGGCCGCCGCTTCCAGGACAAGTGGAAATTTTTTCACTGAAATACGAAACAACTGTGTCTGCCTAATTTGCCAAGAGACTGTGGCTGTTTTCAAGGAATTCAATATCAAGAGGCACTACCAGATGAAACATGCTAACTACAACAAGCTAATTGGAAACAAACGCAGCAAAAAATTGAAGGAACTGGAAGCTACTTTAACGGAACACCAGCACTTTTTCTCAAGAGCCCGTGACTCAAATGAAAATGCCACAAAGGCGAGCTACAAGGTGGCAACGCTGATTGCCAAGCACTGCAAACCTTTTACTGAGGGTGAATTTATTAAAGACTGCGTGATGAAAAAGGTGGAGAAAATTTGTCCTGAGAAGAAGCAAGAGTTTGCCAATGTTTGCCTGGCTCGTAACACTGTGGTAGGGAGAACTGAAGACGTTTCATCTGATACTAAGAGACAGTTAGAGGCAAAAGGAGTGGAGGTTGACTTTTTTTCGTTAGCCTGTGATGAAAGCAAGGATGCATCTGACACCGCTCAGTTATTGATTTTTTTGAGAGGAGTGGACAATGACATGAACGTGAGTGAAGAGCTACTTGACCTCCAGAGCCTTAAGGACCAAACAAGAGGAACAGATTTATTTGTTTCTGTTTGTTCTGCCGTAGATGACATGAAACTACCGTGGAATAAAGTCACTGGGATGGCGCACCTGCCATGGCTGGCGAGCAAAGTGGATTATCAACCCTAGTCTGTAACAAAGTCAGCGAAGAAGGAGGCAAAGCTATAAAACTCCACTGTATTATTCACCAACAAGTTCTCTGTGCCAAACATCTGAAATATGATCATGTTATGAAACCACTGATGAAGGCTATTAATTATATTCGCTCCAAAGCCCTGTGCCACCGCCAGTTTCAACAGTTTCTACTCAACATCCAGGCTGAATATGGAGATGTTGTGTATCACAGTGAGGTAAGATGGCTCAGTCAGGGGGTCTGCACTGCAGCGCTTCTACTCTCTTAGGGAGGAAATCGGACAATTCTTGGCAAAAAAAAGGACAACCGATGCCAGAGCTATCTGATCCTGTTTGGCTGGCTGATTTTGGATTTTTAGTTGACATAACACGACATCTGAACGTGCTGAACACGAGCCTTCAGGGGCAAAATGCAGTGGTAAGCCAACTGTATTCACATATCAAAGCCTTTGGGACCAAGCTGCTACTTTTCCAAAGGCACCTGTCACAAACGCAGCCCAATACCACACATTTCCCATTGCTGCAGGAAATAATGACCAGTTTTCCACAGAACAATATGAGTGCGCAAATAAGGAGGTATGAAACAGACATCTCATCTCTGGCTGAGGAGTTTCAACAGTGCTTTCGGGATTTTGCAGCTATTGAAAAGGAGATCACACTTTTTTCATCTCCTTTTTCTGGGGACCCTGAGGACGCTCCAGACCACCTGTAGCTGGAGCTCATTGAGCTGCAGTGTGACGCCAAGCGTCACAGTCGGCACCAACATCTCCCTCTTGTCAACTTTTACCACCAGTTGGATAAAGACAGGTTCCAAGAGGTTCGAACATTTGCTAAGAAAATGCTGAGCTTGTTTGGCTCAACATACTTGTGCGAGAAGACATTCTCGGTTGTGAACATTAACAAGAACTGCATTAGGACGAGACTAAGTGACTTTCACCTGTGTGACATCTTGCGCATCAAAACCACTGTTTTTGAGCCAGACCTGGCCTATATAATGCAGTCGAGATCTCAGTATCACCCTTCACATTAGTGCAGTTAAGTTATTTGTTTAGTCTTTCATAAAATAGTTCATTTGCATTTAATGTTAATGGTTCAACGAATGTCAGGCTGAATGGTCGGCCCCCACACATTTTCACCTCACCAAATCTGACCCTCCTTGCAAAAAGTTTGGACACCCCTGGCTTACGGAGAATCCAGAGGAAACCCCAGCCTTCTTTCCTCTCCCTGCACACCACTTTATCTAATGGCAGAAAACAGCCATGCAAGGTGCAAGGAGTGATACAACAAAGATCCCCACCACCACACCAAATGCATGCCAACCTCTGAGTTTGGAGGCTTACATCCAGTGAGGGCAGGGGTCATTGGACTGCACCCTAAGCTGCTTTGGCACATTGTGACAGGATCTCTGGACAGCACTGACACAGTAAGCAATTGCTGCACCTCTGCCAGGATTTGGGAATGCCAACACTGATGCAGCCCAAGATCTGCAGAAGGCACATGTCAGGTATCACACTGAAGAATCTGCCTTAGGCTTGCATACCAGAGGCAGACTTTTTTTCACACAGCTAAAATTAGGGAAAGTAGGTTTAAATTTTGTTCCAGCTGAGCTCCTTAAATCAAATATTAACTGGTGGGTGACTCCTCTTGCTTCTCTTTTTACTAATATTGATAACGCGGGATGTATTCCTTCTAGCTGGCTTAAAGCTATACTAGTTCCAACCTAATAAAAAAGGTTTAGTGAGTTCTATCCAGTTATAGACCTATTAGTCTATTATCAATCAGAGGAAAATTATATGCCATGTAGTTAAACTATAGGCTAATATCCTGGATGATGGATGGTGAAATAATGGGCACTGAACAAATCAGCTTCCAAAAAAAGCTCTACTGTGGATCATGTCTTAGTCTTTTGCTGATGGCTGAGAAACATTTGAAAGTTTAAAAGGTAAATTATATTCTACATAATAGAGCTAAAGTCAGCCTTTGAATCAATATGGAAAAATATTATGGGAAAAAATGGAGTTAACCTTAACTGACAAAGGATTTTTTTTATTTTTTTTTTTAATTAATCCTTTTCCAGAGATACAAGCCATGAAACAAGGATGTGTTTCAGCCCCTCTGCTTTTCCATCTTTATTGAATGCTCTTTTTTCCAGCCTGTAATACCAGAAACCATTATCTGCTCATTCTGGCTGGTATGAAAATTCCACTTTTGGTGTATAAAGATGCCACCCTGCTGTCACAAAACAAGTGGGCCTTAAAAGGGTTTTGGCAGGTTCTAGAAGGAAGATCAACATTTATGTATGAAAACAAAACCAAAAAACAAAAACAATACCATGATTCTCTAATAAAAAGAAGAATAGGCCAATTTTGGACACACAAGGAGTTGAACAAGTATATTATTCTAAGTACGTAAGAGGTTTTTTTTCAGTCAACATTATCATAGTCATTTGTGATCTTGAGTTCCTCAACTGTGCTTAAAAAGGTGGCCATCATATACCCTCACAAATGAAAGTTTGCCATTACCAAAGTTTGCTGTTTGTTACTCAGTTATCGGATCTAGGGATAAATGTTTCTCTGGAAAGAATATGATCTGGGGGTTTTTTAGGAAAACTTTAGATGTCCCAAACTGTCCCAAACACAGCTTTACAACTAGAAGTAGGAATGTGTTCCCTGGAGTCAACTGGATGGTCCCCTGCAATTCGGTTTTGGTTATGTCGATATTTATGACCCACAAACCTGGGCTGCTTGCCATAAGTGTTGATTGATAAGTATATGCTTGGCCATGTTTAAGATTCATTAATAACAGAAATGTAAAACTTGACAGTGTTGCCCAGATATGGAAAAAAGAATTGAGAAAATAAATGGGCCCTGTCTGTAAATGCATACTGTAGTAAAACATGGACTATTGTTTTGACTTTCGCAAGGGCAAAAATCTCAAGTATCAAGAATGACCCCAAAATGCCCTTCCATCATTGCTAATGGCAAGATGTTTCATCTAGCTATATATCTGGAAACACTTAAAGAGGAGAGGTAGCTGACAGATTGGTGGATACTACCCAGTAGCAAATCAAGGTGTGCCATTGAACAAACCCTTTTGCTATCATCTATAGCTTCAGCAGTTTTAGTTTGAAACATCTGGTTACATTACTCAAAAGATAAAAAGTGAAGTAAGACGTATCCAACAGATTTTACTTTGTTTTTTCTGGCAGATGTCAGAGCTGGGTTAGCTTGGAAGTAGCCAAATTTCTAGGCATGGCTATTAAAGCTGGAGAGCAACTGTTAATGCGGAGATGAGAGAACACTCTTTTATTTTTGGAGTTTTCATGTGCTTTTTTTCTTAACTGACCATAGACTTTATTTGTGTAGAGTGCCTTTTAAAATGTTTGGTTTGTTGTTTTAATCAGATAATAATCAGATTTCTGAATATATCTGATTCAATACCAAATTGATGTATTGTATTTGTATTTTATATATTAGTATGTTATGGACTGTACACCAAAATAAAATAACTGAAATAATGAAATGAGACAAAAGTACTAAAATGATTCTGTCCGCTCTAAGCCTTTGCAGGAAGAGCAGAGAAACTAAATCATAAAAAATAACCCTCAGTATAGTAAGACATTAATTGATGCATCAGCTATTTAACAGCTTACCCTGGGAAATATGCAACCATAAAATAAACAGTTGCTTAATACCATCCTCACCTGTCTAGGGGGAAACTGACTCCTAAATTTGTGCTGCTACATAAATATTTCCTTTGCTTGCTGTGTTTCATTATATATCAAACCACATTCTGAACACAGGATTAACCAAAATGTTGCATTATGTATGAACATCCACGGGTTCCTATGGAACTTTCTGCCAGTGTCTAAGTTTTAAATGCATGCCTACTTGGACTGATGCTATGAAACGATGCATCAGGGTATAGTTCTAAATGTGCAACTGGTTTTTGTTTTTTATAAAGTTATGTCATCTTTTCAATGTTTTCCCCTGGGGGATGCTTGTTAGCAAGAACTGCAAGCTACAATAACATTTACTCTTAATAGTGTCATGATTGTTGTTGCTGCAATGTGCCATCACGTCATCTCTGACTTAGGACACCCCTATGAATGAATACCCTCCAAACTGCCCTTCCTGCTCAGCTCTGGATTTTCATAGCAGGAGCAGCATTTCAGTGGGAGAAGCTGAAATCCTCTTTCCCACGCCGTTTCTTATGTTACATTTTTATCCTGCCTTTTTCTCTAAGCTGCCCAAGGTAGCTGACATGATGCTCCTTCCCATCTCATCCGCCCAAGTCTATGACGCCCAAAGTCATCCAAGGAGCCCTGTGACCAAGTGGGGACTTGAGCCCACAGTCCCCTTGTCCAGCCCTCTGACCACAGCAACACACCGGTTGCCAGCAACATGAACAACATGCTGCACATCCAGTTTGGCAACTCCCACAGATGAGCCCCCTTTCTGACAAATGGAATTAGCAACACTTGTTCATATTCACAGTCAAGGTAGTATGATAAAAAGTATTTTAAGACATGTTTAAAGTTGAATCAAGGTCGTTTGGGTTATCAGGGTAGCCCTAATCTACTGAGTACTTCCCATGCCAATGCAGCCTTAGCAACTGATGATATCCATGTACCATCTGGACTAGATTAGAAGAAGCCGACAGTAACTTCCAGTCTTGCATCTGTTAATAAGCAAGTTATAAGTTCCAGGTCACCTTCAAAATAATTCCTTTTAGACACCTGAATCACAGGATTTGAGAACTTTTAGAATAACATCATGTGATTATTTCCTTGCTATTTTCTGTATGGGTGAGATCTATTTTAGCTTTTTAGGTTATTTTGGCTTTGAGCTTGTGATTTTCATTGTTCCTGTTTGGCACCTGTATGCATTTTAATAGTATTTTACAGATTCTATGGCATTCTACAGATTTAATGCTATTCTACAGTTTTATAAATTATTGTCCAACAAAATAAACAAACTAGTTCCCACTTGAAATCAAAAGAAGTCCAAAACACACACAAAGACTGTTTTATATAACTGAATCATTATTTAGATTGCATCAATAATTATTTAGATTAGAACATGTATAATCAGACATAAGATAAATACTTGTACTGATTAAGAATGATGGTTGCATATTCAGAACATTTAGGGCACATGGCCCTGTGTAAACAAATACTAGAAAGAGCATATCCTGTGCATGTTTTACACTAAATATCCTACTTTCAGATGCACCATCCTTTACACACACGTGTGTGTGCAATAAGCCAAGTAAAATATACAAAAACTTGAGGTTTGCACATAGCAAAGCTGTATCCACTTGTGGATACAATAGGCTGGAGGGCCCAGTGACTCCACCCTCTGTCCTTCCTATGCTGCATGACCTCAGGGCATGGCCCTGTGCCTGGTGCCAGGCCAGTAGGGCCATGTCTCCTTGTGTTATTTCAGGACCCTGGAGACAGAGTACAGCAACCAGCTTCCCTGCTGCTGGGAATAGGTTCCAGGACAAGAGAACTGCAGCTTCAGAAAATCCCCTTGCTATCACTCAACAAAGTTTTGAGTTAAAAGAATTCCTCTCTCCATCTTCTTATAAAACCTCCAGTCCTCCATCTCTGGGCTGCAGAGGTTGCCCTCCTGTAATGTATATTGTTCTCAGCACCCAAACACTTCTCTCCCTGTAGACAGTTATTATGCTTGTAATTATGGCTTTTAATTTCTCCCTGTTGATCCAAAATAAATATTAGGTTAAAATAAATGGGAAACCAAATATTTTGGTGGACATCACATTGGATTTTGGATCTAAAAACCTGGGCTCATACTTGTGTTCAACCATGTGCAATTTCATCCATCAATATCCTAAGCAGTCTACTCAGAATTCACCTCCACTTTCAATGAGGTTTATTCATTAGAATTTTAGTTTAGGGCAGCAACCTTATAAAATATTTGCTGAGCCTAGAAGGAGGCAATGTGGCAGCAGACTGTGTGGTTTGGATTGGAGGAGGGGGACCTTGCAAAAATAAATTGGCAACTCACACATTGCCAAAAAAGAAGACAACAGTGGCCACTTAGTTGTATAAAATGTGCATTTTGATTTACATATTCAGAGGCAAATGTGGAAATAATGATTATAATCGAAATAGAAAAATCTGACCATGACAGGATAGATTGTGAGCAAATGACCTGTATTCCTGCTGAGTCTGTTATCCAGGTGTTAATGGCTGATGGGTACCTTTGAGGTCCTTGTTCCCCCTTCTTAGTATTCTCTGGGCACAGTCAAATAGGGGTGTTGTATCTACACTGTAGACTTACTACTAGACTTGGGACTTTCAAGGAAGACATCTTCCAGTGTATGACTGCAGGATTGCAAATTCAGAGCTGGTATAATGATCCTAGATATTTTTTAAGTTTTTGATTGTGTGGAATGCCCAACAATAAAGGTATTAATGAAAACATTAGATTAAAAGATTGACTGCAGAAAATGAATAAAAATGAGAAGATAAAAGCAGTACTGGGAAAGGTGATTATACCTTTTCATAACGTGATTCAATTGGAAAGCTGGACTAAAGAAGGATAAGGAAAAGAGGTAGATGCATGGATCACACAACATTTGAAGATATGATTCTAGAAAATGAAAAACAAAGAAATATGCAAATGAAAGGGATAGTAAGTAAAATTTACTAGATATTATTAGAAGAACAGGATGAATAGGATTCACTTAAAGTAACACAGGAATTGGATTTGAGAAAAATTAGTAATGAAGATTAGGGAAATATTTGGACAAGAGGATATTAAAATGTGAATCAGTAAGAATAAAGTAAAATTTCTACAGAATTGTATGGAAGTAGTACCTAACTCCAGTGAAGTTGAATTGTATACATAATAAATACTCCAATTTATGGTGGAGATGTGGTCGTGAAGTGGGCACATATTTCCATATGTGGTGGAAATGAGAATATATAATAATATAATAAGGAAGGCGGTAGCGAGGAACGCCTTCCTTCAGCTTCGGCTGATTAATCAGCTGCGCCCCTACCTGGAGTACGACTGCCTGGCGACGGTGACACACGCGCTGGTGACTTCCCGCCTAGACTTCTGTAACGCGCTTTACGTGGGGCTTCCCCTGAAGACAGTCCGAACACTTCAATTGGTGCAAAATAGAGCTGCCAGGTTGCTGACGGGGACGGGGCGTTATGCTCACATGACTCCAGTCCTCCATCAGCTTCACTGGCTTCCCATTGAAGCCCGGGCCCAATTCAAGGTGTTGATTATGACCTACAAAGCCCTAAACGGCTTGGGTCCTGGCTACCTGCACGAGCGCTTACGTCCGTATATGCCCGACCGCCCTTTGAGATCTGCGGGAGAGTCCCTTCTCCGGGAACCCTCCATGAAAGAAATTAGGAGAGTAAGTACCCGGAGGAGGGCTTTCTCTGCGGTGGCGCCCAACCTATGGAATTCACTCCCCAAAGAGGTCCGCCTGGCACCATCGTTACTGGTTTTTCGGCACCAGGAAAAGACCTTTTTATTTAAACATCATTTCAATTGTTAAAACATATGATCTGGCCTGGGCAACTTCTTCTTCCTTCTCTTTCTCCTCCTATACTTTTATTTTATACTGATAATTTTAATTTTGTATTTGTAAATCAATGTATTTTTTGTATTTTTATATTTAATGGTAATTTATTATGTACTATTGTATTTCAATGTATTTTATCATGTTGTAAGCCGCCCCGAGGTTTCGGCAAGGGGCGGCATAGAAATGTTATAATAATAATAATAATAATAATAATAATGAAATTTAGGAAAGAGTAAATTTTTAAAAAGTAAAATATTAAGAATAAATATGGATATATGCCTTGAGATTGCATTTCTTTCAATGTTTGATAAAAAAACAAATCAAGCTGGAATAATAAAGAATCTATAACAAATTAATAACTGCAGAAAGACTAAGTATAGCTAAATATTGGAAATGTTTTAAAGAAAGGGAAAGGATTTGAGCTGTCCAAATGATCATGGCAGATTTGGGGGGGGGGGGAACATTCTGAAATGTTTGAAGGTTTTTTATTTGTGACATGTATCCTTGTCCTGGTGGTGCGGACCACAGTAGTGTAATGATGATTTTTATTGTATGTCAGTTTGTTATGTTTGTATTTTAAATATAGTGTTATTTTGCTTGCATTTAGATTGAAAATTAAAAGAATGTAAGACAGTATTTATTTTACAAGTCACCTTTTGTTTGGCCACACAGAAATCCTAAACTAAGACAATGTAAACACTTTACAGACCATTTTAAAATAATGCAAAAATGTCTTTAAAACATGGCCACCTTAAAACATCATCCATCTGGTTCTTAAGTTGACTTGCCTTTTCATACCCTGAATACCTGCCCCAAGGGGAGATAATCTGACTGATCAGTAAAATAATTAACAAATAATGATCAGCAACCACAACGCTGCACCCGTCTCATAGTTTGAGTTACCAGTTTATGAAATGGAGAGACAAGGAACCTATCCATCCTGACTCTGGTGCACATAAAAAGTTTAAGGTTTTGAAAATACTTTTGAACATTAAAATTATAGCAATTTTTTGCAAGCAGAATAGTTGTAAAAATAATTGCATCTTACTGTCAAGTGTTGCATTTTTCATTTAGAAATAATGTTTGTGCTGAATCAAAATATTTCAAACACACAAACCTCACCAGAAAGGGAGACTCAAGCTGCACTCCTGCATGCACTTATCCCATTGAAGATGGTGGGACTTATTTCCAAGTAAATGTGCATAGAACTGCACTGTACATTTGTGTCCGTATTTACATAAAGCTGAACCCTCAGCTGA
The DNA here is from genome assembly GCF_004798865.1 of Varanus komodoensis. Taxonomy (NCBI): domain Eukaryota; kingdom Metazoa; phylum Chordata; class Lepidosauria; order Squamata; family Varanidae; genus Varanus; species Varanus komodoensis. Next base: position 9,985,117 of record NW_025336347.1, read on the forward strand.
TAGAGGTGTGTTAGCAAAGAATCCAGTCAGTGCAACCAACGGACCCTGCAGAATCTATAGGGTTCAAATGTGCTAAATTTGTAAGGGCAAGCCAAAATTAATCAAAGGTTGCCCTCAATCCATATATCAGCTTCCTCTTGTCTCCCGCATCTCCTTTTTGGCAGCATGATTTTTCTGGTTGTCCGTTAAATATTATGCTGTTTTCCAACTTTACAGCTCAAATTTCACCCACCCCTTCTGCCATAATGGTATGATCTGCAATCGAAGGAAGACCGGTGGTGCTGACTAGTAACAGCGTAGCAGATTCAGTGTAGCTGGGGGTGGGGAGGGGTGTCCCAGTGCTATAGAGTTTAGCTGTGTCAACTTAATATGTTCCTCTTTATTGAAACAGGGGCACATTGAGGTGGAAAGCGAGACTGTCTTCAGATTAGCCTCTTTGATTTTACAGGTAAGGTTTCTCCCAACTCTGTTGGGGTGTATGTTAAATCTATAGAGTGTTTTTAAAAATGTGTTTAGTTCCCAAACTTTCACATTCCTGCACTGATGTTTATGCATTTGCTATATATTATGCATATTCATTTCTGCTTTGATACCTGCAATATTTCAGTGGTTAAAACGTTGCAAATCTGCCTTTATATTGAGATGATGCCATGGTATTAGCAGGTAAACATATAGGGTAAATTAGTAGGAAAATGTTTTTTGGTTTTTTTGGGGAGTGAAGTGGGGTGACACATAAATTGATTTTAATTGGTTACCTTATTACATCATATTTCTTGCATAGGTATGTTTTTCAATAATGCAAGTAATGATACATCACTGAAAAAATGCAGTGAAATGCAGTATTGATGCTGAACATTACTGCAGAAACATTTAGACTTCTGTCATCATTTCCACTTCAAAAAGGGAAAAAAGAAAGTCTCCCACACAATACAATATCATTTTTTAAATGCTCTACATTCATCCTGATGAAAGCCATATTTGCCACATTAGTTGTTTCCAGTGAGTAATCTTCATTGCTGCATATACTTTGCTGTGTTTTTATGTTTCTTCTGTAATTTTTTCTTAATGAGAAACTTGGATTTTCATTGCCAAAATTCAGCGGTTAAGTGATAATTGGCTGTGAATTTCTCAACTTTGGTGGTGTTTGAATGAGCCCAGACTGTTAATATGGGCTGACCTTCCTTGTGATTTCAGTTTCTGACTAAACATATTTCTTGGCAAAGGATTCATTCTGCATTTTTTAAAAGGTAGTAAATCCTTTAGCATTGCATGCAGGGTTAGAGCTACCCTCAAAACAAGAATTGTTCTTGTTGTTTTAACTGTTACTGGTGTAATGCCTAAATTTAACACAAAGCCATTGCAAGAAGAATGCTATTTTAACATTATTGCTTTCCCCCAAATTATAGGAAGCTAAAGGGGACTACTCCAGGTAATTATATTTCCCTTTTCAATATTGGTATACTAAATGATATCATTTTGTTCAGTTTGCATTGTCTCACTTTAAATACTCTTTTTCCCTAACTACAAATGTAGGAAAAAGAAAGCAACGCAAGTGTGGTGAAGGAAGCAAAACCACTTCCACAGCCAGTCACACTAACGTGGGGATATGATTCTTTTGTGAATGGGTGTGAATCAAGACATTCTTTCTCAAAGTGCCAGTGGCTTATGTTAGCAGCTCTTTTATAATGTGAGAATTGAATAAACAGCCCAAGCATTTTGTAGCAGGACCCTCTGCAGAAAAGTTCCTTTTTTCTATTTAAAAAAAAAAATAAATCCAAAGCGCCTTTAGAGTCCCAGTGACTGTGCCTGTGAATAGCCCTGATGTGTACCCAGAAAGATGAAGTTTGTCAGCTGCCTGCTCTGGAGATCAATGGGCAAAGTTTCTTTTGCAGCTGCCCCACAGGGGCCTCACCCATCATGCTCTTGACCTGACAGTTGTATTGTGGCTGGTGAGAGCCTCTGAGCTTGGTGGGTTTCTCTCTTACCTACTGATGCATAAACCAGACAGCCTTTACCCTTGAGTTCCTCCCTACCTGTTAAACCCAGACACTTCAGTGCAATTGCAGGCCAGTAGAAGCAAAGAATATTAAACCAAAAGGAAATTGTTGCTGAGCTGAAGGAGCAAGAGAGAGACCATAGTTAACAGTGACTTACTGGACAAGCAGATATTTGAAAGATCGGCTTTAGCTGTGTTAATGTTTTACTGCTTTCTGCCTTTCTGCAAAGCAGCAATTGCTGGTTTACAGTTCTGCAGCAATTGCTTTTAGGTAACATTGCCTAGTATGTGTGAGAACATTCTGACAGGAATTGTCTTCTTGTTGGTTGTGTCGCTTTTAGTAAGTCATGAGACGTTGTTTGACATGCTTTAGCGACAGACATGCCGTGGGGGTGGGGGAAGGGCGGTGGCAGGTGTTCTTTTCACTGTATCTGAGCAAGGACCTAGGCTTAGGCATATCAGCAGCCTTGGCCCTACCCTAGCAATTGCATTTTTGTAACGCAAACTAAATTTGCTCCTGGTGACCTCAGTTTCTTCAGGGGGAGGGGGAACAGATTTTGTTCGTTCTCTAACTGCTCTGCAAGCTGTAGCTGTATGATTCTGTATCTGCATAGACCTGCCTCATTATCTGTATTGCTCCACCTCACCTTATCATCTAGTCAATGCCATGGTGGATTCTTTTTCTCTCACCACATTAAGGCAAAGAGTGACACTTCAGTGCTACCCAGCAGTGTTAATCAGCAGGAATAGCATAGCAAAACTTTAGAGTGACATTTCCCTTGACATTGGTCATTAAGTTCCTTTTAGTGCCAGTAGAGTGAAGGCCGAGAGGCAGCCTTTGGTAGAGCTATTTCCACAACTTAACAACGTACAAAAAGCATCATGATAAAATGTGTTGTGCTAGTGTTTATTCAATGAATCACTGATATCAGTATATGAACTACCCATGCTGGTCCTGCCAATCACCAAGTCTGTTTGGGTTAAGAGGAATCACTACAGGGATTGTCATGGTCGCCAGGTAGCTTGCATTGATCAGGTGCATGAAATCTATGTGCCTGGTGCCAAAACATGCTCCACTTGTATGTGCCTTAGGTAGTTGCTGGGTGTTTTGCAACAGAAATGCAACTAAGGCTGAAAGGTGGGAATTCCAGTGCAGGGACCGAAGGCCTTTGGGTTTAGAACTGCTGCACTCCACCTTATTTGTGTAGCCTTCAGAGTGCTTTTTTAAGGCCGCCCATGTAGCTGAGATATTTAGGGCATTGTATCCTCTGCTCTTTTTTTCACAGAGTTTTGATAGGTTTCTTAGCTGGTTACATTCTCGGCTCTCCTGCCTGCATACAAATGTATATTACAAGTTCTATATGTGAATGCACAAATCATGCCATTTCCATTGATAGGATGATTCATAAGCAGCAGCAAAGTGTGGGGAGGACTTCCCACTCTGCTATGATAACATTTGGATAGAGGAACCACACCGGTGGGACCATGGGCATAGTTTCTTGCCATCCAATCATCACCTGACTGGGAGGACAGGTGACGTTTGGGTGTGAAGGATTATTATTTATATTTATTAAAATATTTATTTATTTGTATTATTTGGGTGCTATATTTTTCATTCTGCCCATCCTTCTGGGAGCTCACAGGGACATAATTCTTCTGTCCCTTTTACAGTCCATAATGACTTGCAGAAGTATTACTACCCCTCTCTGATTTTTCCACATTTTGTTGCATTACAATCTGGAATTGAAATGGATTTATTGGCATTGTTACCACTTGATGAACACATTGGACCGGTGTTAACTTTTGTGCCAGGGTAAAAATATTTTGCACTTTCACAGTGTTGAGTATCTCATGTACATCAAAGGGTGGTAGTGCCAGTTAAACCCATTTCAGTTCCAGACTATAGCACAGCAAATGTGGAAAACTCAAAGGGGTGTGTGAATACTTAAAGAGGCACTGCATCGGTGACTGTTAGTCCTGATGGCTAGTCACTGCCTCCAATAACAGAGGCTGTGTGTCTGTGTATACTAGCTGATGGGGAACATGGATGGAGGATGCTGTTCCATTCATGTCCTACTTGTGGTTTCCTGCCAGTTGGCCACTGGGTGGACAGAATGCTGGACTGGATGGATGCTTGGTGTGATCCAGAATATGTTTTCTTTTTGTTGATCTGTTTCCCAATTTACCCAGTGAGTCTCAGAGCTGAGCAAGGATGTGAAATTCAGTCTGTCCCAATCTCACTTTAAACAGCATATTGTGCTGGCTCTTTTCATTGGCACATTGCCTCTACTTGTTTGATTAAAAGTCATTCCCAATATGGTATTTTTCAAGAGGACTCACTCACTCACAGGTAAGTTTGCATACAGCAACACAGCACAACCCTGTAGATATTGACAAAGTGGTGGGGAGAGCCATGCTTTGCCAAATGAGGCTTGCTCCTTGTAACTTTAGGATTTACTAATGAATCAGTCATTGCAGCCTCATTATTCTTTTTTTATCCTCCTGGTAATTCCCTAAATTTCTCTGTGCTGAGGGCTGCAGCGAGGCTTCAGGATGGCTCAGTAAACAAAAGCTGCATTGAGTGTATGACTAATGAAAATGTTGGGACAGTTGGCAGAGAAGCAGGTGGAGGAAGCACATGTTTTGAAGTGCCAATCAAAACATGCTGTTGATATCAGACCTGTCTTTAAAAAGAGAGGATTGCCGGTTTGAGACAAGGTGTTGACAAGCATAGCAAGATTTTGGCTGGCCATAGAGGTATATATTTGTTTTTGTGTTGCATTAGTATTTTGTTTTGCCAACTCTGGAGTGTTAGATTGGGAGAACAAAGTAAACTTACTTGCAGTGTGGGCCTAGCTTAATCCTAGAAGTGAATCCCAGTGCGTTCAGTGGGAGCTTAATTCTAGATAAATGTCTTTAGAATTGCAACCTAAATGCCTTCCTCCACTGAATTTGAGGCTAATTCATATTTCAACACACATGCATGCACAGACACACACACAGACACATTTTCCAACTTGAGGCTTCCATACTCCAAGGAGACCATTTGTCTATGTAGGCCAATGCTGCTTGGTCTGGTAACAACTTCTTCCACGTTTTCAGCTAGATGTGACCATTTTAGCTAGAGATACTAGGAACTGAATTTTTCCAGTGCTGATCATGCATTATAATACTAACCAAAGTTCTTCCACAGCATTTGCACTTTTAAATGGAACTGAGGGCTTTAAATTGGTATCCAAACTCTGAAGCAATGGAAGTTGACTCGCCATCTTTCTACCTTCCTGTTAAGTCCAGAACTGGAATGTTGATATGGGCATTCCTTTCTTTTATCTGTTAACTAGAGCTGTCCGTGGGGAGAGCCCTAGGTCTACCCACACACCCCTAGATATTGCTGTTGCATCAAGTATATTGTGCACTGCTAATGAAACATTCATGCTTAGGGGAAGGCAGCATCACTGTTTTAGAGGGGGAAACCAATTTTGTTTCACTACTGAGTGTTGCCTTATTTGAAAGCTCTGTAATGTGTTCAAGGCAGAGCAATCTTTTGGCACTCGAGCAGACAGTTTGGAAGATGCAGAACTTTTGAAGGATGCCAGGGGACCTTTGCCAGAGGAGCACTGACTGGGCTGGATCTCAGATGAGGCATTTCTATAGAACTTTTACTGCTGTCGTCAGTTAAGTTTGCCTTGTGCTTTCAGCAGTCTGGGTTTCTAAACACAGATTATAGAAACAGTTAATAAAAAGAGGCTGTGTTGTGGAGAAGTGGTGAACTGGGCCTCCAGAAATGGGCCTCTAGGATTTCTTCTGTTCCCTCTAGTAATTATAAACACAGTGAAGGTGGCATCTTCAGTGCCTTGCAGAAGTTTTCATTTCTGTTTAACTGTTCCACATTTTGCTGTGTTACACCCTGAAACTGAAATGGATTGAATTGGCAATGTTACCATCAATGTACACAAGATTTGTACGGAGAAGGTGCAAAATATTTTTATTGTGGCAAAAAAGTTACATCAGTAAAAACAAACAAGCAATTGTTGATTGCAGAAGCATTAATCCCCTGCCTCTGAGTCAATATTAAATAGAAGCATCTTTGGCAGGAATTATAACTGCAAGTCTTCTTGGATAAGTCTCTGTGGGTTTTGCACATCTGGATCCTGCCACATCTGCCCATTTTTTCCTGGAAAAAGTGCTCCAGCTCTGTCCAGTTGGATGGGGACAATTGAGGAAAAGCCATTAGTCTTGTAACATTTTCCATCAGGCTACGGTCTGGCTTTGATTGGGTCATTGATGTTCTTGGTTTGAAACTACTCCGAGTGTTACTTCGGCTATGTATTTAGGGCCATTGTCCTTCTGGAAGGTGAACTTTCACGCCAGTCTCTGGTCTCTTGCAGGCTGGAGCAGGTTTTCCTCTGGAATTCCCTGAATTAGGTTCCATCCATCTGGCCCTCGATGCCATTCAATTTCCCGGTCCCTGCTGAGCAAAAGCTTTCCAGTGATATGATGCTGCCATCACCGTGCTCTCTGGGGGGTGGTATGCCCAGGCAATGAGCCCTGTGGGCTTTGCACCACACATAGAAATTGCATCAAGGGCATTTGGTCTTTTCAAACCAGAGGTTTTTTTTCTGCAACAGTTTATTCTGTTATTCATAAATAGTTTATTCTGTTTTCACAAATAAAAGCAACATTTTCCCTGTCCTAAAAATCTCACTAGAAGTGCTGCTTAGACTCAGAACAAATCTGGAGGGTTACATCCTCCTCCTCATCATCATCATTAATATTAGTGATATTTTTATACTGCCCAATGACTGAAGTTCTAAAGAGCCTATAAACAACAGTTAGTAGGAAATGACAAGCATGGGATAAATGCCTCTTGTAGAAAAGTCCAGTCTGAGCTGAAGGGCTAAACACACATGGTTGATGCTGATTCTAACTGTTCTTATGCCAAAGCAGAGAAAACACTAATTCCTCCCTTAAATGATATTTGGACACTCCAATAAAAGTTCTCACAACTGGAGTCACATTTCTCTCAAACACATGTGAGTGTGTATAAACAAACAGAAGAGTGGAGGCAGCTGGTGTCCCCACTGCCTTCTTCCTTCCTCGTGGCATATGTAAGGATTCAAAGTTACCAAGCATTGCTGCACTGCCTCTGCAGGGAGCAATGGTCCTCCCATAGTGGAAGAAAGAAGAAAATACTTTGTACAAAAGAGCAACAACAAAGCATGAAACGGGGGAAGAAGACAAATCTGTATGAGACTGGACTTGTTTTTCTTTGCCCCTTGACAAGGCAGGGAAATTAGTTTATCTTTTGGGAATAGAAATAAGGCAACAGACACCCAGGTGAGGAATAGTTCATCCAAACTTGCATATTTCACACAGTGACTCCCAACTCCTGGTTCCTTTGCCACTTTCCTTCTCATTTTTGGAGATCCCAGCCCAATTAGTTACCTGCCCTGCAGTGCATAGCTGTGGGACCTTTTGCTTCAGACACCAGGTTTGACTCAGAGGCAGGAACCGTGAGTCTCTTTGCCAGGTCTCTTACTCCTGGTGAGCAGGAATAGGCTGAGCTGCTGGAGCTAGAAAGCTTGACTTTGAGGGAGGCTCCTGATTATCACCCAGGAACATCAATTCTGGAAACAGGCCAGCAGGAGGAGGTGTTTTGGGGGTCTTCTGTCAGCAGAAGAAGAGGGCAGAAATGCCCCATCAGGTGTAGGAAATACTTGAGGATTCAGTACTGATCCTTAGCAGCCACTCCCCTGTATATATACCTCCATAACTTCCAGCAGCATCTGTAGGAGTCAGTGTACCAATGCACTGAGACAGCCTTGGCTTCTGGGTGGCATAGAAATTAAATAACAACCTGGAAAGCCTTCCATTGGTTTTTGGAAATCTGAACTTCGTAGGACATCCTTGGTGAGCTCCCCTTTCAAGGCTTGCCTTGTGTTCTTGAATTCTTGGGCAGTACTCTTTGTTTCCACAATCTGGTTTTGAGAATCTTTTTTTTTCCTTCTGTGAAAGGTGGGAGTCAATTGCTAGAATTACCGCAATAAACATTTTGTTGATACTTGCGCCTTGATTTTGGGAGGCCAAGTCTGGGCAGTCATATGTATTCCAGTTACTAGCCGTCACTATACAACTGCAGTGAAAGAGGAGGAGAAGGCCATCATACTTTTTGGCTACCACTACTGGAGAGCAAGTGAAAGAAAGCTGGTTCTTGCTGCCTTCCGTATGAAAGACTGGGAGAAGACCAAGAATGGGCAGTTGCCCGACTTCCAGAGTCATCAGCTTTCTTCCCCCATCACCCAAGGATGAGTGTGAATGTTTGAGCAGGGGAAGATTATGCATACAGAGATTGAAGTGCACAGGACCTGGAACCTTGTGTGATCAGAATTCTCCCTTCAGTAAAAGCCTGGGGGTATAGATCTGGGCTGGGGAACCTGTCTCAACCCGAGGACTGAATTCAGTTTCAGAAAGGTGTCATGAACCACGTTGCAGTGGTGAGTGGGGCAAAGGCAGAAGGGGTGCAGCTCATTTTAACGTAAATCTCTTTCTACCAGTAGCTGTCTTACTGGGGGCTGCAAAAATCCTGGGAAACCTTCAGTGAATGGTGGAAAGCTGTCCTGAGCACTTGAAGCGAGAGGACGGGATATAAATATATGTAATTAATAAATAATAAATAAAGTGTATGACCACAGAAAACAGTGGGGTGTCTGGAGAACCCAGAAGGACGAAACTCTCTCCTCATGAGAGAGTTGGATTTGCCCTACAGGCCTGAGATTGTCCATTCTGGTATAGATTCTAAACTCTAGTCTAGACCTTTCCTGCCCAAATATCCATGCTCAGCCCATGGAATGGACATCAGGGATATAAGGACATGATTCTTTTGAGATGTGGACCACATTTGTGTGATTAACACATGAAAGGGCCTGCTGTTCCAAGTGATCACAATAATCATTTGAAGATTGGGATGCTATTAGGGAGCTTTGGAACTTATACAGGTAGAAACAATTTCAGCATAGAGTAGGAACAGGTCACTAAGCAAAATACATACTCTCATCACTAACTACTTCAAGGTACAATTTCAGTTTCTGTCAATTTCAGGGCGCATCTAAAAATACTTATGTCTTGCAGGAGACTCTTGTCCTGGCGGTTTTTCCCTGGCAATAGTTTTTGTCTCCAGACTGTTTTTATTAATCTATTTGTTCCCATCTATTTGAAAGGATGCATTCCCCAAAACTTCTGCGAGGAGAGGAAGCTTTTAGAGTAGATTTTTTGGATGTGCAGCCTGAAGAAGCAGCAGATAGAAATTATCGTCTCTACCCATGTGTCCAGGGGTGCTTTCTAAGGCTCCCCTCAACAATGGGAGAATCTTCCCACTTTGGTCATTGAACTTGGGCAATTTTCAAATTAATCTTCAGGGAGCAGGGAAAATTCAAGGCAACAATGTATATGTCAGTGACACACTAGGATACTTCTTGTTGAGTAAACATACTTAAGACCATTTAGCATGTACTGAATGAAGCCAAGAGAAAGAGAAAAATGTGCCTCTTTGGAAAGTTTATTTTCTGACAGATGATCTCAGATTCCAATTTCTGTAGTAATGTTTTTTCAAAGCCTATCTCTAGCCATACATACTCCTTGAAAGTTAATTAAATTGCTGCCAGGAGGTCTTCTATTTTCTTTAAATAGCTGACACATTGGGTTTCCATTATAGCCCATGGGCTGCAAAGATAACTACTGCCTGGTATAGCATGACACCAGCAATGTAATGAATTCCTGATGGCTGACGAGTGTAAGGGAGTATCATTATTTGAGTGATAAACTCCATTTGCAAGGGAAAACGGTCTGTATAAAGTATGTATCCAGCAGACTGATGTTGCAGCTTAATTGAAAGTCAGGAATATGTATGCCTGCTACTTCTGCACCTTGTAAAGTGTGCTGTCAGATGGGCTATATAAATGCTAAATACATGTAGTTGAATCACACTGCAAACTCACTGAACAAATTGTAACAACAGTGGTTAACACCCATCATGGGGTGGGGGAGATGGAAAGCTGTTGAAAGAAAGTGGCTATTCTAATCCAAGAACAGTCAGAGCCATACTGTTGTGAAACACTTCTGAGGCACATTTCTCATCATAAAATTGAATTTTTTGCTTTCCCGCCACCCCAAAAAAGAGAGACCCTGGAATCACTGGCAAGGTACAGATCAGGGATGGGCAGACTTTTTCCCCTTGGCCAAGAGCTGTGTTCTCTGTGGGGTAATCTGCTGAAGGTTGCATGCTGGCGGTGGGTGTGTAAAGCTGCCGCTGTGCAGGGCCACTTCCCCATCCTGGCAGCTGAACTGCACATAACAGTTACTGCATAGCACGCAGTTGTTATGGGCCATCAAGTCATTTCCAGCTTAGGGTGACCCTGGGAATGCCCTCCAAAAAGCCCAGTCCTTGACAGCCCTGCTCAGTATGGTTGATGTTTATCTTTTTCTTTTAGATCAAAGGCTAAGGTAAATACATATATCTCAATGTGGATCAAAACCACTGCGCTTCAGAAGAGCAGGATTAAACTTTCCCTACCACCATCTCACCCTTCCCACCACCCAAAAGGGGAAAAAAGCCTCTGTTGGTCCCATGCATGGTGGAAGTGCATTTGGGTTACCAGTCAACAGGATTCCCTTTTCTCTCTACTGGTGTACCCTGTTTGTTGAACAGGGTGGTGTGTAGGTGAGTTGTTATACCAATTTGGAATCAGATGTGGACATGGTCAAATGGTAATGGATGTGGGAAGAGAGGTATTTTGTGGCCATGGGTTTTTGAGTACTGTTCTTGGCCATATTTTTTTCTTGGGGAAATTGTTAAGGATGTGCTGGAACCTCCCTTGAGGGACCTGTAAGGTTTTGGGGTGCTGTCCTGAGTAAAAGGTGTCAGGTTGGTACACATGATACACAAGCTTGTCTGGTCTTCTCTGGAGTGATAAGATCAAGTAACAGTCTGAGTGAAATGCACGGCACTGTAGGCTGAATTCATCACTACCTTGTTGGCTGGAGAAGGCTATATGAACATGTATGAGAAGCTAGTTAAGTTTCTGTGACTCTTGAAAAGATTTGAAGTTTTTATGGTTGTGCTGCGCTTCAGCATTTGTCACTGCATTCAAGATGATTACTTACTTGTAGAGACATTGAACTGATTCTCACAGACACGGTCTAAAACAATAATTACACATTCTTTTCTGTTGGGCAAAGTGTTTATTTTTTCAAGGGTACACCCAAGCAAAATATGCGTAAAATAACCTACAGTGCTCAATACCCACTTACCAGTAACACACAAAAAAAGAATCTTGTGGTGTCTTAAAGATTAATGGATTGTTTTTGCCATAATTTTCATAGGCTTCCAGTACATCATCGACATTGCTGCTAGTGTATGTAAAACTCACGTACCCACTGATACTGTATTTTCTGGTAATAAATGTACAAATCTCTGGCCCAAGGATTATTTTATTTATTCTACCCTTCTGAAAAGGTGCCCAAAGCAGGTAACAATAATAAATTGCAGACTAAAACTAACTAAAACATAGGAAACATAATCTATTAAAAACACAATAAAGCAGGAAATAAGCAATACCCAACCAGTTAAACTGCCTTTCAGCAGTAGACCAGGCCTGCCTGGGTAAAAACATATTTGCCTGCCAGCAGGGCAAGAAAAAGGGAGCCAACCTCACCTTCCTTGGCAGGGAGTGCCAGAGCCTGGAACTGAGGAGACCCTTGGATCTGTGCCTCCAGCAGCAGTGGGTCAGAAAAAATTGCCTTCCTTGAGCTTGAAACCCAGGCAAGATCATATGGGGAAATTCAGACTTTCAGATGCTCTGGACCAAATTTAGATAAGGCTTTATGGGTTATAACCAGCACTTCAGATTATACCCTGTAGTCATGAAGTGGTAACAAGGGAGCCACATGTTCCCCGTGACCTGCTGTGGTCCCCAGTCCAACCACAGCAGCAGAACGTGGGACGTGATTTCAATTCTGTTATGCACTCATGGTGTGAATTTAGTAAATCACTTTCTTCTAGCCTCAGTTCCTTCTATGTAAAATAGGAATAACACACCTCATGACGCACCTTGGAAAGCTAGATATCAGTTATGGATATGTTTCAGTTATTCATAACACTGTGTTTCAGAATTATGTTAAACTCATTTCAACATGTAGTCTGTACAACAACAAACTTAATTTAAGGCCAGGGAGTAGAGCTTTTTCAGGACAACAGTCTAGCAACTGAGTATTAGATATCCATGCATAAAAGAGTATGTGTGGAATACGCTTGTGGAGGGGTTGACAGAAATAGGTTTCGGTTTCTGGTTGAATTAGTCAGCAGTTACAACTACATTTGGGGAGCAAATCTTGAATAAAGAATGGCAGGGCTGAAACGGGACATTTTGATGCCTAAGATGGAAGAACAAATGATATTTTTTCCACTCCCAGAAATTCAAGGTGCAGGGCACTCACAGACGTCATGTTTAACTTGGCACCTGAGAAAGAAAATCCCTCAGGCCTCTCTCCTCACCTCCAGCTGGCAAAACAAAGAAACAATAACAGTGAATTCCCAAACCATGTGCTGAAACGGCTGTCTGCCCAAAGGTAAGGCTGGCCCTGAACGTTGGGCACAGTCCAGCCAAATTATTATTACTACGGGAAAGCAGCAAAGACCTGCTTATTTCACCCACTGAAATCAACAGGACTTTGGAACCAGCTTTCCTTGTCCTTGTCCTTTTGGTTGGCAGGTAGCCCTCCCAAGAGTCCAGTGAAACCTGAAGGACTAAAAAAAATATTGTGGCGTAGCTTTTACGGTCACTCCCCTGGCAGGGGAGATGCCAGGTTGTATCACCTCCTCACCGTCTCCCCCAGCAAGTGTTTATACATTTGCTAATTTGAGGTTAGCACTTCATGCATCCATGTATGCAAGACTTGTGCCTCAATAAATGTGTTAGTCTTTAAGGTGTTCCAGATTGTTTTTTGCTGCAACAGACTAGTGTAGCTACCACTCTGGAAGCAGCATAATGAAGTCAGCTGTTGTAATTTCTCAGAGTCAGACTAGTGCAGTGGTCCCCACTGGTGCCAGCTGCCACTACTAGGAGTAGAAGAAACCCTGTTTTCTCAGTTCCCAAGTGTTCTCAGGTCTTGGGGAAAACTGGCCACAGATCTCACTTGGGTTCTTTGTGTTGGGCTTTTTTGCAGCCCTCTCATGGACTTAGGGGAGTACAACTAGCTCACAAGTTGTATTCAACACATTGTGTGCAACTGGAGGGTTGAAGAAGCACAGTGTGACCTCCAAAACGTGTGATTCTTGTGAGCTGCCTCCCTCATCCTCAAAGCACACAGTCTGGGTTTTGATGAAAAGAAGGTGAAAGACTTATTAACAAACCTAGAAGCTTCTAATTAACCACAGTATCCTGTTTCATTTGTATGTATATGTTTTGGTTATCAGCTTTGGAACAAGCCAGGGTATTAAACCATGACTTGAAATTGGCTTAATAACCTGGCTTGTTTCGAAGCTGGCAACCACAGTTTCTGAGTATGGATGAAATAGGAAACAGGTTGATAAAAGCTTCTCAGGTTTCATCACAGCTTGTGCCAAGGGCATAAATGATGGGAACTTGCTCATTATGTTATGTGCAGGTCCACTCTGCTCATCCTAAAGCTTTTCCAGCATTCTCCAGGCTAGGTTCACTGTGCCTGGCAGACACATTACAGACAGTGTTTGAACTTTAAAGCCACTTTCCCTTGTAGATTTGCCAGTTCTCTGCCTTTGTATGCATGGTTTTTTGAGGTCTGAGGTGTTCTTTTGTTATCAGCACATAGGACTATGATAATAAGCTTTCAGTTTTGCTGCTGTACAAAAGAACCACGACTAATTTGACTAATCCGACTTTTGTGCAAAGAGGAAGAGCCCATGAATGTTAGCAACAACAAGTCTGTTGCTCACTGGAGCCTTATGGGGTTCTTCTGACATCATGTAGACCATGCATAATCCTTACTCACTTAACAGTAAATCCACAGGTAGAGGGGGAACAAATCAATTTCCTGCCTCAAGCACAGCAGAGAATGTCTGATACTCCAAAGTCATTCTTTCCAGTTGTAGGTATTCTCTATAGACTGTAAATGAAATTATCTGCCCATTGGTAACTTCCAGTGTTGGAAGCGGATTCATTTCAAATGCTCCCTGTAAATATTGCAACCTCACATCTTATTTTACAGCCTGGAGCTGTGTGCAACTCTCTGTAGGGACTGGACCTTCTTCTCTCAAAGTATAGCCTTCCAAGCTATAGATTTCATACTTCGAATCTGAAGTCAAAGAAGAGAGCGGGTTGAAATTCTTCCCCGAACTGCCAAGGTTAACGAGCTGCAAGATAAACCAAGCAGCTGGTGAGAACTAGATTGCCTCTGGTTCAAGGAGAGACACTGTAGTACAGGGACAATTCGAGAGGGAGCGGTATGAATTCATCAGCCCAGTGGCTCATCATCAAGTCAAATGAGTGGACCAATTAAGAAATGTCTGGCACTTCCACTGTCCGGCCTACAAGCAGTATGGACCTCCCTGAGCACAGAATCAGCTTTGTTTGGGTGGGAAGGAAAACAAATTCAGTTTGGAATCAGTTTCTTGCAGTGGACAGGAAGTAGCTCAGCAAGTAAACATTAGCTTGATGGATTTTTTTGAGAAATTTTTAAATCACTCATTCCAGTAACTCTGCAATCACTGCATTCCCCTACATTAAGCTTCGTGAGATTATTGTGAACAGCTTTGTCTACCTGGTTTACACATGATGCTAATTCATGGGGTGGGTTGTTGAATTCTGGGTTGCCGTGATGTGCTGTGTTCTCACTAAAAAGCATGGTTTGTTAACCACAACCCAGAAGGAAAATTCGTAGTTTGTTTTTGGGTTGTGATCTCTGGCTTATTTTAATTATACATTGTCATTATGTGCAAACGTAGAACCATAGGTTCTTCATCAGTTGTTTCACCAGACTTCAGAGGTAGTGAGCAAGAGTGGTAAAAAACATTTCCCAACTGTTCTGCATGCCAGTGCTACAGAACTACAGAGGCATTTGAGATGTAGGGAGGGAGTGGGTGAAAGAGGAAGCAAACAGCTCAGGGATTTAGGACACAAATCAGTGTTTGCTCTGTTCTTCATCATGGCCTCTGTGCATCACACACATGGGTGCTGCGCCTGCCCAGTGCCTAAGCTGGAAGATTAGAAAGCTAACGGTTTTGGCGGGAAAACTCCCCTCCCCTCCCCCCCGAAGGTATAAATAGAGCGGAGTGTCCGCCATTTTGCTCAGTCTTTGTGACCGCCGTTCGCTGTGCCTCGTGCCTGTTCGTCTCTCGCTTAGATCTTTGTGCTTACTGTTCATGTACCTTTTTTTTTGCTATATCTTGTTCCTATCTCCTTATATTCCAAGTTTTTGCTCTTATCCCGTCTTTCTTCTTTCTTTGTTCCTATAAAAAAAAAATAATAAAAATACTATCTTACCCTCTGCACTATCTTCTCTTTTCTATTTTTCGCGATGGCGCAGCGAGTGGCATTCTGCAAATGCGCTGATTGCAGATCCAAAATGTCACCCGCGGATCCGCACAACCTATGCCTCCTCTGCCTCAGCAAGGGGCATAGACCCGATGAGTGCGGCCATTGCTTGGTCTTTACCAAACAAGCGAGAAAGAATAGGGAGAATCGTCTCCGCGAGCTCTTATGGGACCAGGCCTTGATGCAATCCGACCAACTGGTCTTAAGGCCTTGCTCCTCTTCGGCTGCGCCCTCTCAGCACCTTGCCTCTGCCGCTGGCGCACCTCCAGAGTGCCCTGCCCCAGCTTCAACTGCTCCTCCACAGCGTCCTTCAGACGAAGGCGCCACCTCTATGGAGGCCTAGCAGCTCCCTTCTTCTCCAGCTAAGAAGCGGGAAAAGTGCAAACATACCGGCTCGGACAAACCCTCTGCGCATAAGAAGCCGAGAAAGGAAAAGGCAGACAAGACTGCCCACAAATCCCAACTGCCCCAAACACTGTGGTTCAGAGGGCTTCTTGATATCGACCGCCACCGCGGTACCGGCTCCCTCAAGACCGGCCCTGCAATCTGCGATGCAGGTGACTCCGCCTGGATCCCCCAAGCAGCCTATCAGGCCTGAGAGCGTGCCCCCTCAAGAACCAGAGGAGCCGCTTATGGAGTCTATCTCCGATGGAGAGATCAGGGACTCCCCACCGAGGGAACGCTTCCCTACTCCGATGCCGGCGACCAAACCACCTACAGATTCGCCTTCGCCCCCGAGATGTCGAAGCCGTGCATCCGAACATGGAGATGACGATTAGCTGATACATGGCTATGGTGGTTTCCCTACTTGAGGTGAATACCAACCATATTCCTTTATTTATTATTATTTATTTATTTATTTAGACAGCTTATATGCCACCCCCATCACGTAAGCCTCGGGGTGGCTTACAATCATAAAATCACACATATAAATACAAAAAAATTCATTGAATAAATAAAATACATAAAATAAAATAATGGAAACAGCCTGGTCAGTTTAAAATCAACAAATAAACCTTAACAGTTAAAATAGCATTTAAATAAAAAGGTCTTGGCCTGGCGCCGAAAAACAAATAACGACGGCGCCGGGCGGACCTCTCTGGGGAGCGCATTCCATAGGTTGGACACCACCGCAGAGAAAAGCCCTCCTCCGAGTACTCACCCTCCTAATATCTTTCATGGAGGGTTCCCAGGGAAGGGCCTCTGCCACCGATCTCAAGGGACGGGAGGGCATATATGGACGCAAGTGCTCCTTTAGATAACCAGGTCCCAAGCCGTTCAGGGCTTTGTAGGTGATAACCAGCACCTTGAATTGGGCCTGGACTTCAATGGGGAGCCAGTGGAGCTGACGGAGGACTGGGGTTATATGAGAACAACGCCCAGTCCCTGTCAGCAGCCTGGCAGCATTATTTTGCACCAATTGAAGTATCCAGACTGTCTTCAAGGGCAGCCCCACGTAGAGCGTGTTACAGAAGTCTAATCGGGAAGGGACCAGTGCGTGTGTCACTGTTGCCAGGCAGTCGTTCTCCAGGTAGGGACGCAGCTGAAGGAAAGCGCTCCTCGCCACCGCTGTCACTTGGACTTCCAACGATAGCTCTGCTTCAAGGAGCACTCCCAAGCTGCAGACCCTGTCCTTAAGAGGGAGTGCAACCCCATTCAGGACAAGGTCAAAGTCCCCCATCCCAAAGCTTGATCCACCTACCAACAGGACCTCCGTCTTGTCTGGATTGAGCTTCAGTTTATTGGCCCTCATCCAGCCCATTACCTTGGCCAAGCACCGGTTCAGTACAGCCACTGCCTCACCTGGATTGGTAGAGAAAGAGAGGTAGAGCTGGGTATCATCAGCATACTGATGATTCCACAGCCCACACCTCCTCCTGATGACCTCTCCCTGCGGTTTCATGTAGATGTTAAATAGCATGGGGGACAAGATGGCTGCCATGGTGCAGAGCTCTATGTTCTATGCCATCAGGTTGTCCAGATTGCTTGCCACAACATTGCTGCTGTTTTTTACATCAACAAGCAAGGCGGGACAAAGTCGCCAGCTCTAGCGCGCTTATTGATGGAAATTTGGTATTGGTGCATCCCAAGGGACATATTACTCCTTGCGGTTCATTTGGCCAGAACTGACAACATCGAAGGAGACACGTTGAGCAGACAGATGTCAACGACCCACGAGTGGGAATTGGACAGGCAACTTTGCGAACACCTTTTCCACCGATGGGGATACCCAGACATGGACCTGTTCGCTATCCGGAACAACAGGGTATGCCAACTGTATTGTTTGAGAGCGGGTATCGTATCGGGATCGAGAGGGGATGCCCTTATGATCCCTTGGGACAATATGAATTTTTACGTTTCCCCTCCAATTCCGCTTATAACAAGGGTGGTGTCGAAAATAGTTCAAGACAACGCCACAGGAATATTAATATCTCCATGGTGGCTGAAACAACCGTGGTTCACCCCTCTCTTTCAACTGTCCAAAGGAGTATTTCTTCGGCTTCCCGCCATTCCTCACTTGCTGACATAACAAAGCGGACTGATCTGACATCCGGATCTGACATCGTTGAAGCTGACCGCTTGGCGCATCGCCTAAATCTTGCTGCTGACTCGACTCTGACGTCTTCTCAAGTACAGGACAACTCGACCCGATGAACTACACAGAGTACTCCTCCTTCAAATTCGACAGAAGGTGCTTCAGTACTGGCAGCTTTGGATCCTGATATTCAGGTGATTCTCGAGTCTGCTTTGAGACCGTCCACCCAGCAGTCCTATGCGGCAAAATGGAAAAGATTCTCATCCTTTGCTGAATGCCATTCGCTGGATCCTCAGATGGCTTTGATGCCATTCGCTGGATCCTCAGATGGCTTTGATTGAGAATATATTGCGTTTTCTTCTACAATTCAGGACTTAAACCATCATCCATTAAAGTATACACAGCTGCTATATCACATTATTGGGGCAATATACAAGGCTCTTCGGTTTTCTCTCAGCCTTTGGTTTGGCGCTTCATTAGAGGATTACAGAATTTGCACCCTTCTATGCGCCCTGTTATGCCAACGTGGAGCCTTTCTGTAGTGCTTCAAGCACTTACAAAACCCCCATTTGAACCCTTGGCAACTGTTGACCTTCATCTACTGTCTTGGAAAACAGCCTTCCTTATTGCGGTCACATCAGCTCGGAGAGCTAGTGAACTTTGTGCTCTTAGAATAGACCAGCCATATCTGAATTTCCATAAAGAAAAGGTCGTTCTTCGGATGGATTCCTCATTTTTGCCTAAGGTGGCTACATCATTCCATATGAGCCGAGAGATTGTTCTGCCTGCGTTCTTTCCATTGCCCTCGAATCCGATTGAGAGGTCTCTTCACACTTTCGATGTTAGACGCTGCTTGGCTTTTTATAAATCCCGTGCAGAATCCTTCCGTCGCTCTAACAGACTTTTTATCAAGTATGCAGATCATGACAAAGGGTCCCCAGTCACATCTCAGAGATTTTCTAAATGGATCGTCGAAACTATTGTCTTGGTATATCAGCTAGCAAAAATGGACTTACCTGTATTTCCAAGAGGTCATTCTACGCGAGCAGTAGCGACTTCGTCTGCCTTTGCCGCGGGAGTTCCACTTCAAGATATCTGCAGAGCAGCAACATGGGCGGCTCCATGTACTTTTGCCAAGCATTATCGGCTGGATGCCCGTGCCAGACAGGACTGCTCTTTTGGCAGAGCAGTTCTCTCATCTGTTCTTCCTTGACGACACCTCCCTCCTCCGAGTCTGGTAAGCTTGCTAATCACCCATATGAGTGATGCACAGAGGCCACGACGAAGAAAAGCAGGTTGCTTACCTGTAACTGATGTTCTTCAAGTGGCCATCTGTGCATTCACACAACCCACCCTCCGGCCCCACTTGGTGTGGGTGAGTGGAAATGCTATTCATCGGTAATGTGTCTAAGTGTTTAGGGTACCGATGGTGATGATGCTTCTTGTAACATCATTACAGCCGTTGGGGGCGAACGTTCGGTCTTCAAGACTGAGCAAAATGGTGGACACTCCACTCTATTTATACCATCAGGGGGGAGGGGAGGGGAGTTTTCCCACCAAAACCATTAGCTTTCTAATCTTCTGGCCTAGGCACTGCGCAGGCGCAGCACCCATATGTGTGAGTGCACAGATGGCCAGTCGAAGAACATCAGTTACAGGTAAGCAACCTGCTTTTCTCTAGCTGGATTGAGCCTGGAGAGGGCAAGAAACCATGGGTTAAATAAAACAATGGTTAGTGTTATATGCAAACCTGGATCTAAGCCTCTGTTAAGCTGTAAGCCTCTCTGCTGTAGGCTGCAACTTTGGGGTCTCATTAGGCATTGAGGCTTCCCAAACATTTCAGAGGATATCTACTGGTTTAATATCTACAGTACCTTCTGGATACTGATCGAAGGATAACTGCCAACTATATGCCAACTCTCAGTTTGATCATTTAAAGTAATATAGCTTGTCTGAAAGCTAATTAAAATGCGTTTTAGAGTATTAAATCAAAGTGCTGCACCCTCCAGGGCCACACCTCCTTTATATTATTACGTGTAATACAAAATTGGCTTAAGCTGAGTTGCTCTCCTGTTAAGAATTTGAAAGCAGGACATTTAAGATCAGATTTCCCTAGACTCATGCTTAAAATATGCTGGTGGGAAGCATCTTGCAGTTTATTTTATCCTGTATTATACAGTAGAATGTGAATGAATGTGAACAATATTACTGGGCTGGATAGCTTTATTTTCATTGTAGATTAATTACTGGAACTACAACATCAGGAGACCTTAGACTCTTCCTTGCCGTTCTTTGGATCATAGGAAGCTGCTGTATACTGAGTCTGGCTCTTGGTCTGTGTGGCCCAATATTATTCACACTGACTGGCAGCAGTGACTCCACAGGGTTTCAGGCTGGAATTTTACAGCCTTACTTGGAGATGCCAGAGTCTGGGACCTTTTACATGCAAAGTATGTGCTCTGTGATTAAACATTTTCAGTTTTTTAGGATGACATTCTTTGGTGAAACTTATATAGAGTTGGGAAGCTGAGTACAAGATTCCACATTATTGCAATTGCATGTACAACATGTGTTTTTCCTGTGTGGTGGGAAAGTGTCATTTATGAAGATGAGGATGTTTCGATGCTGTTTGCCAAACTCCAGACTAACTGAACCTTCTTGTCATACTCATAATGTGAGATTTGCTGGGTGACCTAATGTAAAATAAATGGAGAGAGAGAAAGAGAGAGAGAGACTTGAAGTAGCAAATGGAGTTAGTTATGCAGTTTGTGTAATTTTAAAGTAATAACAAATAGTTCAGAGGGAGCACCAGAACAGGTTTGTAAGTGGTATTACTTTTTTCTCTGATTTGAGTGGTCTGGTTCCCTCCATTTAATACGTGGCGATGAAGTGTACAATGGCAGGTAAATGAAAGTTTTCAGAAATCCATTCATTGCCATTATGAAAAGTTGTTAAAATCAGTTTAGAAACTGGTTTAATAATAAAGAGGGATGATCCTGAGCACTTTCTTTACATGCTGTATAACAATTAAACTGCTTATGGAAGAATACTTAGGGGCACAGTCCTATGTGTGTTAAGACAGGGGAGAAACGCTGGAGCAGGTTGGGAATTGCAGGGTTCTTTTCCCATCTAAGCTTACATAGGATTGTACCCTAAGTCAGAAATGTACTGGTATTAGAGACCTAGGCTAACACTATCCAATGTAGGTATGCATCTGGGACTAGATTGACACATAAAGGTGGCTTATTTTATTTATTTCTTGGTTTGTTTGCTTTTAAGGTGCAATCCTATGCAAGTTTGCATAGAGAAACACCTGTGGCTCCAGCATGCTCCACCTGTCTAGCCTTGCATAGACTGCACCTAGAGGGAGTTAACCTTAGAATGATAGGGAGTTAACATGCATTTACCTGACAATTTTCTATTTGTGCCAAGATGTGTTAGCAAAAAATATCATTTACTCATTTAGGATTCCTTTTTGAAAATCCAAATAGCAACCCGGTTTTCAAAATAATGTTTAAGCTCCTTTTGAGAAAAGAATTTGATAGCGAACAAATAGCATCAATGTTTTTGTGAAACCCCTACAAGGCACAGTAAGAGAGTACTTCTGAGTAGATATGTACAGGATGGTACTGTAAAGGAGCTAAGATTCTTAAATGAGTCAGGTTGCATTTAGACAGAAAAATATTGTACAATGGCCAGTCAGCCATGCTGTTGTAACATCCATGAGATTGTATCCTTAAGCTAGAATATCTCTGTCCATGATGGGAATGCAGGCGGCGGGAGCGGGGGATTGTTATTGTAGTCCAATACATCCTGAGAGATGGGGAAGGCTGACTATGAACTGTGGGTGCCTTATACATATAGCAATATAGTAACTTGGTAAATTCCTTGGCAATTTTTAGTGTTTAATTCCTAAAATGAAATGTTCCATTGTTAAAATCAGGCTGAAAATGTATGAAGTGGTGATCTGAATTGCAGATGAGCAATGGGATCCAACCTGGGCTAAGCAGAGGTGATAATAGATAACTGCTAGGGATGAGTTTGAATTTCTGCTGGTTAGCAAAATTATATACAGGTTACAGCTTCCAGCGTTGTGCCTGTGTTGTTACAAACATTTTATCTGGTGTTAGAAGAAGGCTTTACCTTAGGTCACATTGATTAGTGACATTGGGAGATTTTTGCCTTCACTTGCAGCATGCTACTCCTTGTGGATTATTTTACTAGAAAATGAAGCTTGGCCTGTAGCTACCCAGACACAATGTTCCTTGTTCACTTGGTATGCTTTGTATGTCAAACACAGTAAACTGGGTCATGGTGGATTGATCTTGCATTAAGGGCAAGAGACTGAAGGCAGTTGATCCTGCAATTCTTCTGGCTCAGTGAGTCTATAATCCCCAAACCTGAATTTCTTTAATAGGAGAAAACGCCTTAGTGTCAGTTTACACCTTATTTATTCACAGTGCAGAGGTGTTCTCTGTGGGTTTTTTCCCAGTGGTTCTTAAATGGGAAAATTGGCTACCCTAGAATTTCCTGAGTGCATTGTGAATGTTTTTAGGTTTTAGTACTAAGCCATTATGGAGGAACATTATGATGTGTTTTATATTGTTTTAATAATTAATGTTTTACATAGTAGTTTTATATTTATTGTATTTTTATATCTTGTAAGCCGTCCTGAGCGCTTGAAGTGATAGGACATGGTATAAATGTATGAAGACTAGCAAGCTGCCATCAATATGTTTGTCGTATCCTTTCTAATTCTGGATGAAGGATTGGCCTTTTCTGTTTTGATCTCTTTGCAATGATTCAGGGACATCCCACCAGCAACAGATATTGGAACCCTCCCCCCCCCCCTCCCCTGGGCATCAGAGGAGCCCACAGAACACTGGGTGACAGTGGTCTTTATCATCCAAGCATAAACTTGATTGCTCACTGGAATACTGCCATCTGAATGTGTCAGTGGAATCCATTGAAATGTTTTTTATAGTGAAATGATGTGCCAAGATGCAGAAGTTCTGTCTGTGATGCTATAGCTGTGACAGCCCATTCAGAAGTACAAGATATGTGATACTGCAGTCATCAAGTGATAAACAAGCACAAGTGAACAGCTCATAACGCTTCTGTGCAATATTAGATGTTTTGCGATAGCTCTCTGGATTATCTTTGCTCATAGATACAGAGCTTAATAGATGACCCCACCTGAGCTTAGGAGAAGCTGTTTTCCCTTAACTTGCCACACCCCCAGGAAACTCACCCTATAACTTGGCTTTTTGTCTGAAACATCAATATCTCAGCAATGGGCCTGCTCAGAGCTTTTGACATGCCCGAAAGATTCTTTCGAGAGCTGGTTTTATTTTATTACTGATCAGAAAACACATTGTAAGGGTTTGGGACTGGAATAACATATTTTTGCTATTTTTAAATAGACTTTTGGGTGTATTTCTGTTTGTGCATGCATATGCAATATATGTTTGCATGCACCCATACACATTTATACATATTTTTTGTGCACAGCTAGGATGATAAGGTCTTGTGAGTAGAAGTCTACTTCCTTGTTGCTTCTGCTGCAGGACTGTGGGGTAGGCATTTTTCCCTCACTCTCCCTTCCCCATGCATATCCTGAAAATTTGCTCTGCAGTGTTGGGGAACCCTCAGTGGCATGGCAGTTGCCAGGGAAGGAAACATGGCAAAAATGGTTTTTGTCCCCCTTCTACTGGCTGGATTGGACCCAGTTCTGGAAATGGAAGGAGTTCTTCCATGAATGAAAGGGTCATTGGAGTGATGGCATTGTATTTATTTGATTTTTGTTGAATTTTGCAGTTCTGTGAAAGATGCTTCTGCCTCTGTGTTGGCATGAGGCGTTTGGAAGCCACAGCTTAATGCTGTATTCTTGTGTTCTTTGGAAATGCCACATGCTTTGTAGGCAGACTCTTGCCTGCAAGGAAATTTTGCACAGAACGTAAGACAGAAGTGTATTTTTTCTTGTGCCAAATTATTTAAGGATTCAGGGAGCTCTCCAGCTTCATCTTGAACATGAATTAGGCCCCTTGTGTAAGAAGTCACACAGCAGTCTGTGCCATCCAGAAGCAGAGACATATGTTAATCATGACTCAGCCAGCTCAGAGAATCCTCAGTACAGAGAAGTCATGCTGGTACTTGCTGATCTGTGCCAACCCATGAAGAAATCCTGCAGAAATTGATTGGCCTAATTAAGTGTTATACCCAGAAAGTGTTGCCCACTTTTTTCCTTTCTTTTTTGCCCACAACCACAGAAGCCTTTTTGTCTTTTTTACATAATTAAATGGCATTCTTCCCAAATCTTCAATCTCAGGGCAAGCTGCAACTTCTTTTAGCTGTCAGTCTTATACCTATTTTGGGAGGGAGGAAGTTTCATTGAACTCAGTAGGAATTGCTTCTGAGTAGACGTGCACAGGATTGCACTGAGGAAAAAACCTTTTTTCTTGCCCCCTATTTCTTTGTTTTTTCTTTTTATTATAACTGTTTTTAGTCAATTTTTCCCTAAGAATCCACATTTTTCATGTTAGATATCATAGAGGCCCCTTTATCAGCTGGTTAAACCAGAATATGTAACTCAACAACAGCCTTCATTCAGCCTTAGCAATTAGCAAAAAGTTACAGCTGCTTCTTTCTCCTCAGCCTACTGGATTTACTCAACAGCTCTGTGTTTCTAATCAGAATAATAATGTAAGTGAACTTCTTTTGTTCAGAACTGTCATGCAAGAAGGCTGATAGGGTTACGTTGCTATGACAGCTGGAATATGCCTTGAATGAACCTGCTTTTGAGTGGCCACAACTCTTAGTGATTTCTTGATAGTGACACTCTACCATTCTTTTTGTGCTTTTTAAAGTGATGAAAATGCAAGAAAAGATCTAAAGAACTTGCCTGCTTTTCCTACTAAGACTCTGCAAGAGCACCCTTCACTTGCTTATTGGTAAGACACTTTGATTTAATTTACTGATCCATCATGTTTGAGTTCCCCACTTGCTTTCTTATCTTCACAACAATCCCGCAAAGTAAGTTGGTTCAGGCAACAACTTGCCCAGTGACCTTCACAACTGAGCCGGGTGTTGTGCAACGTCCTTCTGACCCATCCCACTCAGAGTTAACTATTTAGCACACATGTCAATATTTTTACAAGACTGTGGAGCTTTCTTTCCAGTTACTAAGTGTTTGAAAAGCTGTTGGACAAATAGTATAGATTGTGTTTAATCTAAACTCTGGATGCAAATATTGCAAAGTTTGGGAGCTATAAGTGTTTTTGAATCCAGGTGCAGGATTTAAAGATAAGGTCAGGGCACAGTCCAGTGGGGATGGTTGTAAGCTGCAGATCTGGAGGATTCCGCTTAGCCTGAAGTGCATGATCCTGCTTATCTTGGAATCTAAACAGGGTTGGGCCTTGCTGAAATCTGGGTGGGTGACTTAAAAGTTGTGAACCACCCAGAAAGCTTTGGCTACAGGCAGTAGGAGGAGCAAGAGGCATTCTTCACCTCCACACTCCTCTTGCCCTGAAAGCCAGCTTGGTGGCCAATTTCAGTCATCTGAGGCAGTGCTTTGCCGCAGATCATCAAGGTTCCATCATATCCTGCTGAACCTGTTCTTCTCCCCTCCCACCAGAGCACCCCCTGTACTCTTTCTCCAAGGTTGTTCTTTTAACCTCAGTGAATGATTAGTGTGGCTCTTTTCACGCCGGCTGGTGGTGGGCAGGGTGGACTGAAGTGCAGATTCCCAGCTCTAAGACTGAGCTCTTTTGTGATGTCAGAGCTGGGAATCAGAAGAATATTACTGCCTGCTAGGCACTATGTAAGGGCCATGGATCGCCCTCTTTCATGACTCAGAGCACTGTTGTGCCAATAAGATTGGAAGAAAGAAAAAATTATGCAAACCGCCTTGAGCTTCTTGAAGGAGAAACGGAGAGATATGAATGTCATAAAATATATAGCTGAGCATGTGAAAGGTTTTAAAGAAGTTGATTTCATAAGAACATAAGAAACGCCATCCTGGATCAGAGCCAGGGTCTATCTAGTCTTGCACTCTCTGCAAAGTGGGAAACTAACTGCCCACAGGATCCCTCAAGCAGGATGAGTGCAAGAGCTCCACCTGCCCAAGCTCTTTGGCAACTGGTGTATGCAGCCATGACACCTCTGGTAAAGGCTGGTAGTCACTGATAGCTGCCTCCTCTATGAATCTGTCCAATCCCTTTTTAAAGCCACTCAGATTGGCAGCCATCACCACTTCCTGTGGCAGCAAATTCCATAGTTTAACTATATGCTGAGTGAAGAAGTACTTCCTTTTATCTGTTCTAAACCTCTCACCCATCAGTTTCATGGGATGAAGTGATTCAGGTCTTATGGAAGAGGGGGAAATGACTCCCTCTCTTCTTGTTCCATACCATTCATTATTTTAAACACCCTCCATCATTTCTCCCCTTAGTCCTCCTTTTTCTAAGCTAAACAGTCCTGCTTGTTGTAGCCACCCCTCAAAGGGGAGCTTCTCCAGCTCATCATCTCTTTTTCAACTCAATAATGTCATTTTTGAGGTAAGGCAGCCAGAACTGAACATAAAACACTCTCT
Organism: Varanus komodoensis; assembly: GCF_004798865.1. NCBI lineage: Eukaryota > Metazoa > Chordata > Lepidosauria > Squamata > Varanidae > Varanus > Varanus komodoensis. The sequence continues at coordinate 10,011,804 of NW_025336347.1, forward strand.
CCAAAAGAGGCTCAGGCTGTAATCTAGATGCATGACCCACTGAACATAATAAAGCGTACTTCTGAGTAGACATATAGAGGATCATTCAAGTAGAACAAGTGTCTGAGACAATGCTGAAAGACTGTCTAGCAAATATTCATGAATGGCAACCTTGGCTATCCCATTGTGGTTCTGAACAAACACTAGTAGCTTTCCTGAGCACGGTGTGTGTACACTGAAGAGATGTTTCCAGGTTTTCCTGAAGCAATGCTTATCTTGATTGTTCAGGTGAAATGAAGCACACGGAGTGAACTATATGACTACTTTTGCTTAATAGTCCGTTCTCATCCTGCTTATACATTCAAGCCTTGATACGAATTTTCCAATAATATGAGGAGAAATTCATGGATGGTTTACAGGGGCTCATTCCTGTGATCCGTGCATAATTGTATTATAGGATTACTAGACTTTTTTCCTAGGATGCTGTGACTTACAGTGTCCCCATCATGCAGAAATTCAACAGGTAAAACTATTTCAGTGACTATAGGCTCTCAGGAAAAATGCTGCCTCTTGAATTTCTGCATTTTATGTGACTGTTTAAGGGGTAGGAGGCCAATAGACTCATAGGACATTTTGTAATAACTCCTTGAATAAATTTTAATAAATTCAAGAAATAACTCCTTCAATAAAGAAGTAAAAAAATACAGATTTTTCCAAGCCCCAACAGCTGTCAGTGTCACACAGTGAATTGGCAAGGCTGACAAGTGATGGTGGGTTACTGAGTTGTGCAAATCCATATTGATTCCTTCTGTGTGATTTGTTTGAAGGAAGCAAGCCTCCTTGGCAAACTGTGTGGCTTCTTGTGACCACAATACATTTTCACGTTGACTGACTCCACCATGGGTATTGTTAACTGGTCATTGACCTGATTGGAAAGAACAGTAAAAATCCCTTGCCATACTTGCAAAACTAGCCTGGGCACCTGCCAGTGTCAACTGCCCAAATGGGGAACTACTGGAAAAGTGAGGAACACTTACTTGCCTGAGGTACAACTGGAGAAATACACTTGCTAGAACCCCTTTTGAAGCCTCAGAGTTACAGCAGGGGGAGGTAAGCTGGTCCTGCTGCAAGGTTCTCTGGGGTTCCCTTAGGGAACCATTTCTGGACAGCTCACAAGCAGACTATAAAGGCAGTGGTCCAGTCCAGTTGTGCTTCTCCAGGATCCTGCTTCTGAACATGTTTCCGTACAGCTCTCATAAGAAGTAGATTTCTCATAGACTTTTTCTCCTTGGTTGCCCTTGTAAAACTGTGTTAGCCAGTAGCCATTTCCACATCTTGTGGCAGTGCTTTCCCCAGACAAATTATGCATTTGAGAATAAGCATTCCATTCTTCTCTGAATCTCGGCCAGATGGCGCAAGTGGATAATCCTGAATTCTAGCCTTATGAGTGAGGGAGACAAACGTCTGTGTCCACTTTCTCTAGTCTTATCACATCATGCAGTGGATTGATATGACACTGCCCTGTACCCAGGGTCTCCCTGAGTCCCACTCTTTAACTGGCATGTATGAGGAAGGCTGCTGGCAGTGCTCTCCAAACAAATGTTGCTTATGGAAATCAGAGAATCAGAGAAAAGTAAAGTTGGAAGGGGTGAGAAGGCCGTCAGGTCCAACCTGCTGCCCAGTGCCATTCCCAAAGTTAAACCATCCTTCTCAGATGGCTGTCCAGCTGCATCTTGAAAGCTCTAGTAAAATATTTGTCTACTGGATCATTTTCATATAATCCAGGTTCTCACAGTTTCACCGCTGGAGGCTCAGGTTTAAAAAAAAAAAACCCAATCGCAGTGGGAACAAAAGCAGCAGAGGTACTTCCATCATTCTTGCTTGGTCGTTTCCATATGCCCAAGGTGACAAAAAAGTAGGGGATGAAATTTGCTGCATCTGCAGGTCTATTTGTTGGAAACTTAGAGAGAAGGAATGAGAATCTGCTTCCTAACAACCTCTTTCGGCAATCGTCCCAGAGTTTCATACTTTTGTCATATGGCCAGTGCTGGCTGGGGATTATGGAAGTTTTAGTTTGGTGAGTCTGGTGGGTCCAGGTTGGGAAAGGCTGTCATATTACCCTCCAGATTTGTCAGACTACACCTTCCTTAATCCCCAGACAGCGTTGACCTTGAGTGACAAATGTATTTTTTTGTGGGTGTGGCTGTTTCTGCTTTGCCACTTTTAGCTGTAAGTTTCCACTATGGCAATATGTGGTACATTCACATCACACAGGGGCAGGGGCAAGGC
>NW_025336347.1:10014171-10074130 GCF_004798865.1 Varanus komodoensis
TCTGCATATTTTTACCAAACTTCTGTTTTTTGTGTTGATGCCTTGCCAACTGTCTTAACATATAGGCCCAATTTGTAGCTCATAACAATTATTTGAAATGGTGGGTTGTGAGCAAAGCAACATGCCAGTGCAAGAGAGGAAGAATCAATACTTAGTTTATTTTAGGGTTGTTGCTCTTGCTTTTTGGGGCAGAGACAGGCCAGAGGTCTAGATTTGGATGCAACACTAAACGACCCTGACAAAGATTCCTGCTTCAAATGAGAGTAACCAGACAGCATACAGCAGTGTGCTGCTCCATTCATGACAATCCACAACTTAAAATTCTGATTCCTCATGGTGTGCAGACTAGACCATTCTGTGCTAGCAGTGGGACACCTTACCATGTTGCATAAAATATACCAGGATTAATTGCAGAGCCCAGCATTGTGCATTAAGGGGACAGGCACATCAATTTGTTTTGTGTAATGAACTGCAAGATTCAGTCCTTGAATTAGCAGAAAGTGTATGCTTCATAAAGAGATTCTATGGCATGCCTTTGTGTATATGAAATGGGTTTCTGAGTGTCATCAAATGTTATTTGGTATTAAACAATTCTGTCTCTCTTAATGGACTATTCTTGTTCTGCAGTGAGGACAGAGTCATTGAGCATTATATAAAAAATAAGGGGCTGACCAGAGGACAAGCGATCGTTCAGTAAGTGTTTTGTTTGGCTTGTGTGGGGAGCAGTGGCATATGCAGGCGGCTTCAGTGATAATCTGATTGATTGATCCAGTGCTAAACCAGTCGGTGTTACAGGCTGGTGTTCAGTGCTAGCATGAATGAAACAAGGTGTGCTTGTTAACATCTTGCAGAGGCACAGAACCCTATTCTGGCCCTGTTGGCATTCTGCAGTTCAAAAGATCTTCAGGCCATTTCCCTTCAGATCGCCACTTCCACCTATACCCATGACTTCCTTTATACTAAAGACACATTTATCAGCAAAGAATGCCTTTTGTAATCTGGAGCATAACCAGGAACTAATCTAACAGCAGAAGCTTTATAAACCAAGGAGTAAATGCTGTTAGATTAGAGTAAATGGCTGCTTAGCTGGTTAGATCTCTTTTTCTGGTTACATCTCTCTGATATTATATGTATTTTACCATTCAATTTTATGTTATATGGCTATGAAGTTGGCTAGATACATTTACAATGCAAGTGTATTCAGGAGAAAGAAGAATGTCCTATTCCTTAGAGCTGAACTTTGAAAATATTTCAGATCCCCATTGTAGAGAGCTCAGCCACTAGGACTGAAGCCAGGTTTTCAATGGAACTTATTCATTATACAGACAAGTAGAAGATGGTAAACACCTGGCAAACCTAGCTATAATATAGCTCAAATTAGATTTTTAAATAACATAAAATTAATTCCATTATACTGAGTTATTTGAAAATATGATTATGCTGATTCTTACTATGCTTGAATTCATTTGTAAAAAGATTTAAAACATAAGCATCAACTGATCTGTTCTAATAATGAAGGGCTAGTATCCAGTGGTTGCCTAATGCTAGTGCTAGTGATGTTGCGCTAGTGCACTGGTGACGAACCTATGGCATGTGTGCCATAGCGGGCACACAGAGCCCTTTTTGTCAGCACCCGAGCCAAGTCGCCCCAGTGTCACCCCAGCAACTGAGCATTGGATAACAGCACACATAGGGGCCATGCGCATGCTCGGACAGGAGTAGCAATGCCGTCACAAGCCGCGATTCATGAGCCACATCTCATCTGAGCTTTCACATCACCGGTCAATGTGCTGGCAAGGAGATGTATATATGTGCTTCGACTGGCTGTGAGTTGTTTTTTCTGAACTAAAACCTCAGTTTTCAGGTTTTATTGTAGTGTTGGCACTTTGCGATAAATAAGTGGGTTTTGAGTTGCAGTTTGGGCACTCGGTCTCTAAAAGGTTCACCATCACTATGCTAGTGTAAAGCAATACCTGTGCAATGTAACTAGCACAACCAGGAAATTGTTCATCTGCTGTTGAAATTTGTTTCCATTAGCAAATTGCAGCTTTTTCACTGGCAGTATTACATTGCACAAGGGTTAGTTTGTGGTAACTATAGCGGTGACTGACAAAAGCTTGTGTGCTGTGTTGGGTAGAGCACTAGACTGGGAACCCCGAACTTTGGGCACTGGCTAGCTTTGGGCCAGTCACTCACTCTCAGTCACAGGATTGTTATTGTGAGGATAAAATCGAGCCATGGAAGCTGCCTTGGCTTCCTCACTAGAGGGAAAAGGGGAGCATATAAATGCAATGCACAATAGTGATGATGGTGCTGGTGATGATGATGATGACGATGACATGCTAACATTGCATCACTAGCTGAAAGACTACTGGGTACCACCCAGAATCCTTAGCGAGAAAGCCCTCTGTTGTTGTGCTGAAACAAACTTAAATATGAATCTAAACCCTTTGGTCAGGGGATATGTGTACATAGAAGCCTTTACAGAAGAACGGCTTCATTGACTTGTGAATCTGTCTGCATAGGTACATGAAAGTGGTTGAAGCTCTGCCTACATATGGAGTCCATTACTATGGAGTAAAGGTCAGTAAACAGTGCAAGCCAACATGCGTACTTCGTTTATTATATGCAGCTGTATGTTTGAATGAGCCGTTCGCCTGGAAAAGGCTGAGGGAATGATGGTGGAAGCCACATGGTTTGCGTATGGAAGTTCTCAGGTTTGGCTCTTGGCTTCTCCAGTTGAAAAGATCAAGCAACAGGGGATGGGAAAAGTACCCTCCAGCTGTTTTGGAAGGCAATTCTTGTTTGTCCTGGTCAGCACGGCTAGTGATCATTAGCAGTGAACTTCCAGTTCAAAACATCTGGAGAGCACTAGGTTGGGGAAAGCTGCAGTAGGCACTGCTGGGCTATAATGACACATGGTGTGGCCTGGTATAAGGCAACTACCTCTGGTCCTGAAAAGTAATAGAAAATTAAGTATCAGAAAACTCTTGTTAACATGTTTTTTTGGGACTGAATATTGAGTCATAATATTCCCATGCCTTTTCCATGATAGCACAATTCCTATAATTTAATTAGACTGTGATCCTGCACAGGTTTAGACAGAAAAAATGTTATAGCTTCCAGCATGTCCCATCCAACATAGTTGGGACTTATAGGCCTTCTTTCTGTCTAAACTTGCATAGGATTGCACTCTTAGTTTTCATTCATTTTGTTTCCATTCCAATTAATTTAAATAAGCAATAATTTCTAGCTCTTACGATATTTTATGGCCCTCCAAAGAAACTCTATTTTCAGCCAAGGTCTGGACTCTTATAAAGGTTGTTCTCAAGGCATAAAAACACTGCCAAAAATGCGATGAAAGAAAAAGTACATAGTTACAGTATATAGTTTTCTTTTTCCATCAGATTTTTAAGAGAAATAAGTTAAAAGGAGTGGGGTTCACCATTGCTTATTTAGGCATGTCAAAGCAAAAGTGAATACTTCTGTGACCGATATGTGCCAGTTTGTTGACTTAAGTTTTGTGCCACAATAAAAATATTTTGGAACTTCACAGTCCTGAGCATCTTGTGTATGTCTAATGGTAGCATTGCCAATTCAATCCAATCCATTTCAATTCCGGGTTGTAACACCAACAAATGTGTAAGACACTGTACTGTAGGGTCTGTGCAAGGCACTGTAGGGTCATTTCCAAAGTTCACCAGGGGAGATCTTCTGAACAAATATGTGTGCATTTTTAGGGCAAAAAGATGATCCATGTGACTGCATCTCCATTTTCCTTTGCAAAAAGCAGCAGGGGATTGCAGGGGGTGGGATCTGTACCAGCAAAGCAATGACATGACCTCCACCATGCCATTGCACTGGATCCAAATTTCCCTCGTCTCACAGCTACTACAGGCAAAATTAAAGGGTGTCAGGAGATCTGCTAACATTTAGTTTGTTCCTTGGGCTCTCTGTGTGCCCTCATATTATTTGTAGTGATGATAAACATGAAGGGGCTCTAGGATGCTGTAATAATGTATTCATGGAGGCGAGCCAAGTGCTTCCATTCTAAACACTGAATACTGAGAAGCAGAAAGCTGCAGACATGCATCATAAAGATTAAGGTCAGTAAATGTGCCCACAGTTCAGTAGTAGTGGGCTAAAATATGATAACAAATAAGGCAATAGACAGAAGTATTCAATTGTTTCCAGAGTGACATTTAGAACGGAAGCATTTGGCTGCCCTCCATGAAAGCATTATTACAGAGTTCCATCAGCCCCAGCCAGCATGATCAATAGTCAGACATTCTGGAAGTTGTAGTCCAAGACTTTTGCAGGTCATGAGGTTATAGAAGGCTGTGCTAGTTTCCCTTTGCCACAGACTTCCAGGTGACCATAGTCAAACCACAGTCTCTCAGCCTCAGTCCCCCATCTACAAAAAATAAAACAAAACAACCCCTTAAGTAAGCCATCGTTTTATAATGCTGCATATTATTTTTTCTTGCTTGCAAAAGATCCCTGTGAAACTTAGAAGTCTTGTGAGCAGAAGACATTAGCCCTCCAAAAAGCTACTGTTTTACCTACTGCTTTTTTCACTGTTTTTCATATGTGCATATACAGTAGCAGTGGGAAACTTTTGGCTCTCTACAAACGTTGGCCTACAGTTCCAAAGAACTTTGGCTATTGGGTGGCAGAGAACTGAAAACTGCCATTATTCTCCCTAGGTAGCATACTTATTGACAAAGGAGAATGGGAGTTATAAGCAAAAAACATCTGGAGGGCCACAGGTATCCCATCCCTGATATAAAACAGTTCATGGAAGGTAGATTGCAGTCTTAAAAATACATTGGGGTGTATGCCCAAGTAAACATCCATAAGATTGCACTGCATGTGTTCGGAACCCATTATTTCCTTTCAACAGTGTTCCAGTGCAGCAATACTCAGGACACATCCTTGATCAAGTTTCTTTTATTATTGTTGTTTTACTGCCCACAGATTTTCCTCAACTTGTACACCACCTGTAGCCAGTGTTTCAAAGAATGCAGCTTCTCTTCCCTACTGTTTTCCGCCTGTTTGCACAGCATCTTCCAGCTGGGAAAGGAATGGCAGACCATTTTCAACAATAATCTTTGCTTGGTTGGTTGCAGGTGTGCTAACAAAGCGCTGGCTTCGTCTGCTTAACTTGCAGATACTTGTTGCCGGACAAAATAGCTAAATGTTATATCATCTCTGCAGCTCCTGACTCTTATTTAGGTCTTACCACTCTCTTCTTTAGGATAAACAAGGAATCCCCTGGTGGCTTGGAATCAGCTATAAAGGAATTGGCCAATACGATTTACAAGATAAAGTCAAGCCTAGAAAAGTAAGTCCATGTCTGTCTGTGTGTGTCTGTGTGTATAATGCAAATAGGTGTGTGAACACAAAGATGTGGGGGAAACAGTCAAAACCAACGTTTAGCCATTTTTCCTCTATTCTAGTCAGTTGGAGGATTAGAACTAGGAGTTTTGACAGAAGTAAAAAATATATCTTGGAGAAGGAATATCCCTCCTTATTCAGAATAGTTGAGGTGCTGGTAGTCACTGGGTACCAGCGATGCTTCTTGGGAGTCTTCTTTCAGATGTATGCAGAATAAATTTGTGGGGATGTCTTTTTAGGAAAGAGACTGAAATTGTAATGTTCAGGGTTCCTCTTGTTTATTGCAATAAAATGCAAAATGTAGAAGGAACAGCTCTTTTGCTAGGTCCCTTTGCTGATGGTAACTCGCACAACATATGCATTTTTATTATCCTTCCTATATGAGCCATGAACTTTGTGCGCTCTGCTGGGTGTGTTTATTGTGGCTCTCAAGGTCTTATCTAAATCCAGGTCTTATCTAAAGCAGCATTCTTTGGGGACTGGGAAGCCTCCCCCTTTCTCACATCAAAGCGTTGTGATACTGCTTGCAAAATTAGTCGTGCCTAACATTTTGAGGAAAGGGCAGTTTGACAGCTAGTCTCAAATCTTTGTATGCAACCTTCAGTGTAGCCTTTCGTTCACCATGTTTGATCTCTGGACATATGAGGCCCTGCACTGAATGCCCCAATGAACTGTGTGAGGCCATAATCACCAGGGAGAGAGACTTTTTCCGTAGTGACACCACACTGAACGGTGGAACTGCCTCCCCAGACAGTCTGCATGGCACCATCTTTATGGACTCACTGGCAGTAGGTGAAGACTTTATTGTTCACCCAGGTTTTTTAAAAAATAGCATGCATCTCTTAGTTTTAAAATCTCGTTGTGCTTTAAATTGCTTTCCTTGCTTTATATTGTATTTTGACCCATGTTACAAACCACTGTAAAGAATAATAATATCCAGACTACCAGCCAATATGATCTGGTTTGCATGATCAAATTAAACCACTGTGGCTTAAATAAAATAAGCCAATCAGTGCCAGGTGTCATTTCCTTCATTACATGGCTGGCGATGACTTGCCAAATTGCCTAAATCCAAGGAGCACGACTTGACTGTGGGGCAAACAATCCCCAGATAACGCAAGGTAGGGTTGTATCCTTTTCGAACATGCCATTTTACCCAGATTCAGATGACCCAACAAAGTGTGGCTAGTTCAGCACAAGCTGCCACCACTTCTTTAAGCCACCATGGTTTGTCTGACTGTGTTGATTGGTCCAGTGTGACAAGGACAGCCTGAAATGTCCCAATGCCACATTTTTGGAGGAAGTGCACCTCCCCACCCCCTGCACCAAAGAGCACAATGCAACCTTCCAGTTCTTCTCAGTTTGTCAGGATACGCCCCAGCCTCCAACCTGCACTGCTGGTTCAGACTAATAGACCATCAAACCTAACATCCTGCACCATACAGCAGCCAGCTAGATGACCCTGGGAAGCCCACAAGCAGGGCAAGAGTGCAGCATCCCTCCCCTGTTATTTCCCCCAAGCAAGGCAAACAAACAGGTGGGTCCTAACTTGCCCCAGAAGCAAACTTGTTGAAACTGAGGTTGCCGTACTTCCAGTACATTGTGAGAAGGCAAGACACACGGAAGAGGGCAATAATGCCAGGGCAAGTGGACCCAAGGCTGCCAAGGATGGGTCATTTTGGAGGGTCTTCATTTGTAGGGTTGCCATAAGTCAGAGATGACATGCAGCTGGTGTTCCCAGGCATACCATATATGGCCGCCTCCCTCCAGAAGTGCTAGACTACAGCTGCTGTCACCACAGCCATACTGGGAGGCGGTATGCTGTGGTAGGTTGGCATATGGACATGATGGCTCTGTAGGGCCACAATGTCTAATACCCACTGAATCTACCATGAATTGAGCTCATCCCTTCTTAGAGCCATCTAAGCTAGCAGGCATGGACACATCTTGTACAACAAACCCCACTATTATGAATGAATTGCTGGTGTCCCTGGGCTCTTGTATTGTGAGAGGGATAAGAACGTCATTCTTTCTACACTGCATATTTTTATAAACCTCTACCACCAGGCATTTTTTATAATTCCCCTCCACTCCCAATATTTTTTTCTAAGCCAAAAAGTTCCAGTTAAGTTCAAGTTTTAATCTTTTTCTAATAAAGAATAGGTTGCAACCTTTCCAATATGAGGATATAGTTACAGATAGACCTACAATAACAGTTCAGTTGGCCAAGGCAGAAAAACCCAGCTACAGTGTCTGTTTTGTGTTTCCTCCTTCCCTGGCCTCCACACAGTCACTGCTCTTCCATGGAATGCTTAGTGGTTTTCCTGGCAGATTCTCTGCAAATTTAAAAACTGCATGAGTTGTCAGAAGCTCACCTAATACAGCATTTTCTGGCAGGGAATTGCAGCGATGGGGAAAAGATGTACCTGTTCTATTTTTTGCACAGCAGTTAAGAGAAAAGGCAGCAATCATTTGTGAACAGAGGAGAAAACTAGGAGTTTCTACTTTGCAAGCATAACAGCATAGAAACAGACTATGCTTGTTTGTTTACAAGTCCATTCCATTAGGCATATAGTGTAATTCCTTCATATGATCAACTCAAAGATCACAAAAATGAGCAAGCATTCAGGATCTCTTTGTTAGGCTAGATATAACAAAAGGCTGGTTGGTGTTTTGGCTGATGAAGAGATTTGGAGATTGAATTGCTCTAATGAAGGTATTACATTATAGAGATTGCGGATTTTTTCCTGTAGCCGACATGACTGATTTTGTTAGTTTGCTTTTCATTCCATTAGGATTGTTTCCTCACTTGCTGCTATGATTTTAAGCATATTTGAAATGTGGCAGTGTAGCAGGTGAGTTTTCCAGGCAGGGAGAGTAGTAGTGTATCATAAACCTTTACCCACAGACTTTCTGGCTGTTCAGGTACTGCTAAAAACAGCACCTTCAAAGAACAGGAAATCACAATTAATTATGCATTATGCATGCAAGTTTTTCACCTATTTCAGGGAGATGCCAGTGAAGTCTCTGTTGCACTTCTGTCTGTTTAGCATGCAACCCTGATGGCAAGCCTTTTGCTACCTGAACAGCTCACAGGAGCAGAATAGGCCTGTTGCCCTGCCAAAGCGGAGGACCATGTGTTATCCCACTGCTTTCCTGAGCCACCTCCAACAGGGCTCATTCCTCCTTCCTTGGCACCTGGTGATGCAGGTAGCAGCTGTCCCAGCTTTATTCTTGAGCAAATCACAAGTACCTAGAATGAACCTGAGAGTCCTTTGAAACAGCTCATTTTCCCTGCTGGCTGTAGCAAGGAGACCTGCACATGTACTAATTACACCCCAAGGGAAACACTCCTTGTCTCTTCCCAGCCACACCTCTATGCCTTACATGCATATCCAAGCCAAAAGCTGGTTAATCTGCTGCTCTTCCTGATCCAGTGCATTTAAGGGTCAGCAGCTCTGACATGGTTCCTGCCAGTTACATATTTTGCTGATGGAGTATTGGGTGCCGCTGACTCCTTAGAATGCAGCCCAGGTTGTATGTATAGAAGCAACACACCAAGTATTCCAGAATAAGATGCTCTCAGAAGATCTTCCAAGATTGGGAGTTCCACATGTGCAGCACTGCTGCAGAGAATGTTTTCTCACGTTCCAGCAAGCCAAAGCAGAAGGACAGCTTTAGAGATACAGATTCTGATGGGAAAGTTCATGTTGGAGAAGAGAACAGCTGCTCCTTCCTATCTGTGCTGCACTTTCTTGACAGAACCCAAACGGGTTGTGTCCGACTCATTGTGACCTCATGGACAACACTCCTCCAGGCCTTCCTGTCCTCCACCATCCCCTGGAGTCCACTCAAGCTCACACCGACTGCTTCAGTGACTCCATCCAGCCACCTCACTCTCTGCCGTCCCCTTCCTCTTTTGCCCTCAGTTTTTTGCAGCATCAGGCTCTTCTCCAGGGAGTCCTTTCTTCTTGTTAGGTGGCCACAGTTTTTGAGCTTCATCTTGCACAATTGCACAGGAGCACAGCAGTGCAAGTCTGGAAACGGATCCTCAGTGAAGCAGTGTCAGCGGTACAGATGGTCAGAGTTTAACAAGTTCCAATTCTAAGCCTCCAAATAATTCCCCCCCTTTGCTCTGTCTTAACAGCTGTCAAAAGGTAAGCTGTAAGGCAAATATGCAAGTGACCTTTTCTCATGAAAAAGGGCTGTTAGAGGTTTTCACTTTGTTTTTTGCTATGAGAGTGCTCAGGGTCATGGCCATTTTGCTCATTTCCCTAAGGCTCTTGCTGCTTGGGAAAGTACAGAAGTGAATTCCACCTCAGAGGGGAAGAGATTTGAGTCCTCTTTAAAACGGAGTCTAACAGGGCAATGGGTGGTATTTGACTAAGTCATACACAAGAAAAATATCAGAATGACTTGTTGCCCTAAGACAAGGGATTATTGAGGAATCAGTTGGGGTTCATGCAACACATCAGCCCTTTGTGTAGTTGTATCATGTGTAGCCACTCAGTTTCAACTTTATTTATATATAGCCTTTCTAAGTACTAAACTTAAGGCAGTTTTAAACAAAGCTGGCAATATTTATAGCAGTGTAAAAAGTGGGTGGCAAAGAATTTATATACAATATTTCAGTATGCCTGTATTTTCTTTATCTGGTCATACAGAACAAACCAGCTAAACAAACAAGCTATACATTTGCAGAAAACCAGGAGCTTGGTGGATTTATTTTTATGTATTTTTGAATGTATATGGTGTGCCTTTGTGTCTAAGTAGCTTTTTAAAACAATTGTCTCATGCAACCCTTTGACCAAGCACCAGACTGAAAGAGGATTTGCTCTGTAGTATTAATCTGTTTAATATTATCCTGGTTTCCGTCTAAAAGGGATGTTGACAATTTTGGTACAACTCTGCTCATTCTTGGGCAAGATAACATGGTGTGTTACTGCTTAAAAGTATTGGGGTTCTACACTAGTATAGTGGGTAGAACAGCCTCCCCTAGCTAGTGCCTACATTTTTTTTGGACTGGCCTTGGGTCCCAAGACTCTTCACCATTGGCCATGTTGGCAAGAACTTTGGGAGCCAAAGTTCAAAACATCAGTTTTGTGCACCGGTTTCACAAAGGTTGGGTTCAAGCAAGATTTAGAAGACACTGGTTCAAGTCCTAGCTCAGCCCTGATGCTGAGATGGTCTTGGGCCAGTCACTATCTTAGATTATCTGAACAAGCCTGTGATACAGAATAGTGTGGCGGGAGAGTATGATGTACACCACTTTAAGCTCCTTAGAAGAGTCAGATACAAACCTTCATTGTTATGAAAAGTTAGCTGTAAATTCTTTTTGTTACTAATAATGTTTGCTTAAAAGTTCTCTTTAGCTCTATATGACTTAACATTGGATTAAAATATTTACATGGAATACGATCCTATAGAGGTTTAGTTAGCTCAGTGAGACTTACACTGAAGTAATTTGTGCATAGGCTTGCAGGCTTAAACACCATAGACATTTTTTACCAGATAAGGGCTAATAGTGGGAGAATCTGTGTTTGTAGGAAAGCATTGCCATATTTTAAGAACTAACTATGCATAAGGGAATGATTTCTCATGGAAAGTAAGAGTATCAGTGAGTACTAGTTATGATGTCAGTGTATTAATGTGCAGTATGACTCTGCATGCCAGTTCCTGGTGAACATGAGTGTGCTGTTTCATCCACGTCCTGCGTGCAAGCCACCAGTAGACTTATGGTTGACCACTGTGAGAACGGAATGGTGGATCTAGCACAGCTCTCTGTGTGTTCTTGACTTTTCACTGGGAACTTGTCCTGCAACGGACGGTTGGGTTTGTCTCCCTGCCTGTCCCCCAGCGAAAAAAAAAGCACTTCTCATTTCCCAAGGCAACACACACTTGTATGGAATACTGAAAGAGGTGAAAGGTGACAGAGCTGAAGGAGGAAAGGGAGATGGCAAGCTCTGATTGCCACCTTCTTCTGTAAACAGTGACTTCTCCTGAATAAAATTGAAAGAAGTCATGGAGGAAGAGATGGGAGTGCAAACAGTTTCTTTACGCAGAGGGCGGTTCTGTGTTTGCCATGCACAACAAACTGTAAAAGTAAGCAAAGGCAAGGAAGCTCAAGTGGTTGCAAGGCAAAAGAAACATTCATGTTTAGTAAGGGTGTGTGAGTTAGAGATGTACAGACACTGATGAGATTTGTGTATCAATTGGTGACAAACAGCTTATTTTGGCACACATGGTAAAGGCACCATCCAAAACCTTGGCTCAGTTTAGAACCTATGATGTGAACACCTGCAGTTGCCTAATGCTGTTATACCACTGGTCCATATGGATATTGTGCCAATCAGATCAATGGCCCATCCAGTTAGCATCATTTTTCTCATAATGGCTGGCAGATGCTTCAAGCAGAGCATGAAGGCCCATCATGGTTGTGACTCTCCCAGAATCTGGTACTTAGTACATACTACAGCTCTCATCATCCCCGGCCAAAAGAAGTCTGATCTAGCCCAACTAGCCACAGCTCTCTAGGGCAGTGGTGGGATACCTGTGGCCCTCCAAGTGTAGTTGGACTCTGCACTGTATCAGCCCCAGGCAGCATGTTTAGTGGTCAAGGATTTCAGACTGTTCCTTTCATCAGACAATTTCCCCCCCAAGGGAAGGTAGAGTGCCCAAGACTCTTAAAAGAAGAGTTTTAGCCTAGTCTTCTCTCACACACATGTGCATATAGGAGATTCGTTATGACATCTCCATTTATGTTCATAAGTAGAACACTGTCAGAAGGACAAGCTCTAAATGTGTAGGTCAACCCTTAGAACCAATCCAAATTTTCAGGGAGGCATTTCTTGTACAGCCCTCCAGTAAACCGTTACGACCTCCCGGTGCTCATGTGGTCTGGAGGGTCAGGACAGTAACTTTATCTCTTGATTCTTCAACTTGTTGGTTTCTGCCCAGTTGCGTGGCCAGAAAAGAGGCAGATTTTTGTTTCAGACACATTTTTCATTTTGTGTGTTCAAGTTTTGTACAATATAACATTTATTAACCATTTGCAGTAATCAATATGCGGTGATAGGTACACGTATGAAGTTTTAAATACATAAAATGATTGTGTATGCTACTCATATCTGTATACACAGATAACTGCTAGTGTAACATCATTCTACATTTATGACAAAGAAAATCAATCATGTATGTTTATGTGCATCTGAGGAGATATTCAATGAAAGACTTGTGCGTAGATGTGTGTGTGTGTGTACATGTGTACAAACTCACAAAAAGCCACTCTGCTTTTTCCAGTCTTAAAAAGGATACCTTCTTACCATGTGATATGCAAAACCATACATATATTTAACAGGCAAGTAGTTCTATATATCAATTATAAGCTTATATAGGTAGATATGACATACAGGCTAAACAGTGAGCGCTGATTTGCTCAGTATTTCCATTCTTACTGGGGATGCAGAGGGTCTGTATATTAAAGCTATCCATTCTAGAATATAAACTTTTTCATGGTGAATATTAACTTCTCAAACCTTCCTTTGCTTTTTATTTTTAGCTCTTCTGTACAAAACTTTATAATTTCTAGTGTAGTTTAGAGATCACCCATATTATCTGAGATCGTATCTAGTGAGATTATGTTGAAACTCGTTGTCTTCCTACATTTACAAGGAAATGTTGACTATATGCCATTTCAGCTGGTGTATTGCAAGACTGGAAAGCTTATGTGATTTAGATACATGGTACCTCTGGCAAGATTAAGGTGTGTTGACCTCTTTCTCTGGCAGTACTCCAGCTGGGTAACTAACTACATTCTCTTTTTGCCTGGCCCTTAGTCAATTCCACATTCTTTGAAGTTGATGTCAGAGATAACAGCAAGCATCTTTTCCTTTCAGCATATACCCTGAAAAGGATAATCCCATCCCAGCTAAAGGGAAAGCACAAGGACTGCTCTGCTTTTTGTTAAAAGAGCACAAAGAAATTAATTATATTTTCAAATCTTTCCTGCTCTGCCACTTTTTGCCCATTTTCCTGCCCTGTGTCCATTGCCCCCTTCCAGGGCACTGGCTCACCGCCAGGTGCTCTTTGACAGCCAGAAAGAACAGCATGTAAGTCTGCTATTTAGCATATAAGTGTGCTAAGTAAATAAATAATAAATAAATAAACGGTGAGTGGGGCAATGTGCGACGGCCTGTAAAGCCCAGGAAGGGCAGCTGGGACTGGTCCTACGGGTTGCTTTCTAGGCATGGCTCTTCTGTAGCTGGATGTGCTGCCTTTTCTCAAATGGGAGAGCCAAACGTGGAAGAACACATGCCAAGCAAAACTGCACCCTGGAGGACCTTCTTGCACAAACCCTGTTCAGTTTCCAGGCCTCTGAGGGCTTGCAGTGACAGTGGGGGCTTGCAGGCCCCGGCGCACGCCCCCTTGGAAGCATCTTTAGCTCAAGAAGCGGTTTTCAATGGTCCAGCCATGGGTTTTATTGATATTCTCTTTTTGTTGTTGCTTTGATTTTTTTTTAATCGATGTTGTGTTTTTCTGTTCTTACCTTTCATTGTTCACCACTCTGGAATCTGTTTAGAAAGTGGAGTGGTTTATAAATGCTGTAAGAAAGAGAGGGGAAAATTGTGCTGGTAGTTGCCTTTGTAGAACTGTGCTGTGTAGTTATCTTTGTTTTTTGTTTTTTTGTCCCAATGATGAGGCTTGAATATATGATTCATGGTCTGACGTGTGCATGCTCACTGCACTCTGTGATCATCTCTGATTTACACTTGCTTCATCTCGATCTGTGCCTTACATCTGCAGGTAAATGACCAGCTATTAAATGTTGCTGGGGTCAACTCTTTCCTTTACAGTGCATCATTTCACTTTGAAAAGGAGGTAGAAAGATGTGATTTTTCCATAAAGCCCAGAGCCTAGACCTTTGGATGAACTGTGAAGTCTGGAGGTTAATTCCGTTTGCCAGACATTCACAGGAATACTGCCGTTCCTTTGTTCCTCTGACCCCCTGAAAGGTGAAGGATTCCCCCCATCTTCACTGTATTCTTTGAAGTGTATCAGAGATGCTTACTATCTCATTTCTAAGGAAATGAAAATTAGGCAGGATGTGCAATTAGGTTTGCACAATTGTAGTTTGAAGAACATTAGAAACCCAGGCTGCAAAATTCACTTTCTTGAATAGAAATCCATTTTTAAAAGATAATTATGGTTCCACTCCCACTTTCAGCATTCTCAAGGAAAGAGCCAAGGCATGGACATCGTATGTGAAGGATCACTGAACACCTCTTGAGCACGACTACATGGACTGAGTGGTCACAGCATCACAGTGTGAGGAAGAAGCTGAAATGCTAGACCTAGGTTAGGCTTGCAAGCACCCTAAAGACGCAAGCTCTGTAAAATCTTTACTTTAAAAATGAGAGAGCTTCAAAGAGGAGGGCTCATATCATATGTGTGTGTGTGTGTGTGTGTGTGTGTGTGTGTGAGAGAGAGAGAGAGAGAGAGAAATATATGATGCAGAGGCCTTTGCTGAATTCTGGGCTATAAGTGAAATAAACAAAAGTGCAAATATCTGAAGCCATACCAGGAAATGTAATTTTAAGACCTCCTTCCCAAAAAAAACCCCTCATATTGATTTCCCATCATGTTTCTCTTATTTATTCAGTTTGTCACACCAGCAGATTGTGATTACTGATGGGCAAGGAAAGAAGAGCAAAAGTTGTTTTCTTGCACAGTTTGGCATTGGTTGTGGTTAAAGCACAATAAAGACTTGTGCAGCCACTTGTCGTCATCTGCCCGTGCCATTGCTGGTTGTCTGAGGCCACAGTGTTGGCCTGCTCCTCACCCATAGCGTTGCGTGTCCAAGTTGGTGTGCAATGGCACATTTCCATAATTAAGGGTAATCCACATGGAACCTAAGCCTGCTTCTTAAATTAAAGGGTCTTAAAATAGTCCTGATTTTTCAATGGGCTCCTTTGTTTTTTTTAACATCCTGCTATGCATATTTTCACAATATTTGGAAGAGATCTGTTTTTTTCAGTAATAGGGAAAGGATAATTTTTGGTGTCTATAGTCAGCCTTCTGAAACTTGGTGCCCTCCAGTTCTTTTGGATTACAGCTCCCCCCATTCTTGTCCAGTGGCCATGCTAATGGGGATTGAAGCCCAAAACATCTGGAAAGCACTAGATTAGGGAGGGCTGGCCACTCCTGTTACAGATATTTTCATTTTCTCACAGTAATAACCATTACAAATATGAGCTGGATTGATTCCGTAAAGGAAGTTATAGCCTTGCATTTAAAAGAGCCCAGCAGGGCTGTTAAGGACAGGACATTTGGGATGGCGCTTTTTCATGTGGTCACCATGAGTCAAAAATGACTTGAAGGCACATAAGAACAACAGCAACTTATGACTTTGCAATATGTCATATATGAAACGATACTCTCTATTGAAACATAACAAGCCAGAGTCATAATCACATTAATTTAGAAGTAAGTTCAGCTGAAATGAAGTGTGTCTCATTAGCAAATAAATCTATTCACGGTTGTTATGTTTGCCTACTCAAGACCAGCTTGGGAAAGTACTGTAAATACATGCAGATGAAAACTGGGGGTGGAGTGGGGGAGGCTGAGTTGTAAGGTTTGTGCTGAATTCCATTATGTTTATTGGACAGTGGACACAATTTCCCAGATCATTTCCTCTTGATATGGTAGTACAGTCATTTGAGCTCCTTCATACCTCCCATTCATTTCAATGAAGCTTATGCAGATGTTCCGGGTGAATTGTGCCTTGTAGGAGCTAATAAATACATTCAGGCTGTTGAATTATTAACTTACAGCCCAGTTATCTCCATGCGTATTTGGCTGTGACCTCAGATGTTTGAGAATACCGCTTCTGTAGTAGTACACAAGTCCTTCACAAGTGCTCCACTTCTTATGATAAGTGGTCTTGTCCCCTTCCACCCCCCAACCTGAGGTTTTTGTGTTTAACATTTCTCTCAAGAGGAAATCTAGGAAGCACAACAATAAACATATATATGCCAGTATGGCATAGTGATAAGAGTGCTGGACTGGGACTTAGGGGATCTGGGTTCCAGTTCTCACTTGAGTGTAAAGCTCAAGGAGTAAATTTGGGCCTGACACTGACTCTCAGCCCAACCCACCTCAGAGGGTGGTTGTAAGGATTAAGTGGAAAGGTGGAGAACTGTGCAAATTGCTTTGGGTTCCATGAAAGAGGAAAAAAGGCATGATATAAATGTAATGAAAGTTACAAACACAAAGGTTTTTGCACGCTCACTGGAATTTCCCAGCATAAACTTAGATTCTGAGGCTAGAATCTGCTCCTGGCCATGATCCAGACTGCTGCCTAGGCATGCACTTTCCTTTTCAGAAGCACCTTTAAGGGCTGCAATTGAAGCACCTCCCGAATTCAGTGGCTTCCTCCTGGCTTGAGGGCCTGCTTTTCAACAGGGGCGGCTTAGGGCTCTTTGCTTGGCTCCCTCTCTGTTCTTGAAGAAGTCTACAGATCCTAGTAGGACTCAATTGATCAAGAGTAATCTTGGTAATTTGGGAAGGTGTTTCACATTTGAATTACTTGATGAACCGTATAACATATTTGAAGATGCTGTTTTATTCGTACACCATCCTTTTTCGTAGTACAGGTGTTGGCTTGTGGCGATGGGTTATGGTGCCAACTTCACAGAGTGGAACTGGCCACGTATTGCTCTGTGTACTATGAGTATTAGCTCACATTTGTTTCATATGCTCAAATCCATTTTACCACCCTTGTTAGTTGTCCAAGGGTCGCACTGCATCACCAACTATCGTGCAGTTCAGCTACTGTGCTTGCCTGTGTTTTAATTTTCATATAATGTACCAGTAGGGATTTTTGACTTAGCCTCTCTTACCGGGCCGTGCTTCTCAACATCTACAAAATAACCTCATTACGGGGGTGACAGTGTTGTGCCCAATACTTGAAACCTGAGGATAGCCAAAGTCACTTCTACAGCATGGATTGCAACTGGTGCATGCATCACATATTGTTTATTTCTTTGTAATATTCCTATAGTGCTAAGTATTGTATACATATAAATATTAACTTTACATTTAGACTTCAATTTTAAAAACAGTCCCAATTACAGGTATAATAGTAAGGAGCTATACAGAAGCAGGAATGGATTGGTTTTGGATGAAAGGAGGGCAGCTCTATTTATTTCCCCCTAGATCTTCCCTTTAGACTTAGCATTATGACTTCTTATTTTTCCTGTTAATCTTGCTAGGCTTCTGCTTTATAAACAGAGAAACTAATGACTTGCTCTAATTGTTGCTCTGACCTCCAGATCAACCACTGGGATTGTAGCATTTGCACCCAGCCCTGATGTGGCAGATCTGTGACTTTGTTCAGGACTGACTGCCTTTGACCTGTGATGACTTCCTACTAATGACCATTAGTATAATTCCGCAGGTAGAGGCCTCACCTAGTGGTAAGGCAAGCAGGGTTGTGCTGTTTGTTTGTTTATATTGCTCCTTTCTTCCATTGTGGAACTCAAGGTGGCTACATGAAATTCCCAGGTGGTTCTTCCCTCCAAGCTCAGGCCAGTCACACACCTGCTTAGCTTCAACATGGGGGATGCCTTACATGCCCTCAGGCCATACTCTGGCTCTAACATATTCTGCTAGCTTGTTCCACCTCCTCTTCCATTGGATTGCTAGCTGAAGAAGACTTGGTTTTGTACCTTATATAATCTATAGGACTGGTTTTTTTGTAAGTGCACATAACGTGAATTATCAGTGCTGGCTTCAAGTTCATGAGATTCCTTGGGCAAGAGACCCTCAGCAGGCCCCCTCGCTCAATAAATCTACCTTCTTGTCTCCATTGCCGCCAACTTTCATTGTTCCTCATCCTCTTTCCCATCACTGATACTGCTTGCTTGCCTGACAGGCAAAGAACCGATGAGCAAGTGGCAGTGCCATCTAGTGCTCCTCATTTTCACCATCGCTGTTGTCTGCACCAGAGCAAGAAGCAAGTGAACAAGCAGGTTGCACTGCATAAGAGGGAAAGGAATCCAGGGGGCTCTTTCCAGTGAGCATCTGCTGGCATGACACAAGCCCTGCATACTATATGCACATGGCAAATGTACATGTAATATCGACACATGAGCCAGGTTGCCTACAATGCCTAACCATGCAGCAGCAAGCGTGATATTATTGGTGCATAATGCCCGGAGTTCACTTTGACAAAGGCTGAAATAGGATTCCCTCTTCAGAATCTCTTGGTCCAAAATGCTTGCGGGTGCACTCTCTCTCCCTTGCACACTTTTAAAAGTATCCCTGACTTATTCACAAGCACTGACCCTGTCTACTGTAATAGCTGACTAGTATGATTAATACTGATACCTGGCGTGATGAATGGTACCACTGAAGCTCTTGTTTGCGTACACAGCTAATGTGTGTGCTCAGCTGCGCACACTTCATGTAATGGCTTTGAGATAAAATACTGCTGTCGCTTTGCTTGCCTTTCAGAATCAGTCTTCGTGAACCCACAAAATAATGGCATTGTGGGATTGTCCGTTAGAAATTCTTGGGAACTTACTGGGTGGTAAACATTTAGTGATCTCTTGTTGGCCTGAATGCCTAAAATATTGAGCAGGACTTAGTTGAACCAGTAGAGACATGAATTGACAAAGAAAGGCAAGGAACCCCCTGAGAAACTGGTGGCGTAACTAGGAAAGAACCATTCTGGTTGAACACAAATCATTCCAAAGGGTGGAATTTGAAGGAGTTGAGGTCTACCTGGAAAGGCCAAGCAGCCATTCCGGCAGTGATTCAGGAGGGCCATGCTGTGTTCTCCTTTGTATGGCCGGCCGTGCCCCCGATCTCTGCAGGCTTCTAGTCAAACAGGTTGTCTGTCTTGGCAGGTCGCCAGTACCCTTTGGGGCTTCCCACAAGCTTCAGATATACAGAGCACATTGCCTAGAAGTCACTGTGAATTGAACATTCCAGGGGATATGATAAAGAGGAGGAGGCATGCGAGGAGTCATAATTAGTCAGAGCGATAAGGTGGCAAGAGAAAGAGGCTGAGCTTCCAAGAGATCTTGTTTCATGCACCTCCTCTCCCTCCCTGTTGTCAATCCAAGCTGCAGGGAAGTGCTGCTGGAATGTGGCAAACTTTTCCTGTAGAACCTGTTGCCCTCTGGTAGTGTGAGTAAGCCCAGTGCAGATGGCTTCATGTCTTTCGCTCCTGTGAACTGACAAGTTCTTATCCTGCTCCCTGGCTTGGCCAGACCTCTCTCTGAAAACCTCTTCCGACTCTCGGGCGCTCGCTGCAAGGCATGCCCCTCCTTCCGTGAGACACCCGTCAGCTTTGCCTCCGCTGCCCTCTTGCACTCTCTGCTATCTGCTGCGGAGGAGGAGAAGGAAAGAGAGAGGAATGGGGAGGCAGTCCCGCTGATAAAAGCTGATGATGTCAGCAATGTGTCAGCCAGGAGAGGCAGTGCATGAAACCAGAATTACACCTAAAGTCAGGCAGAGGAGCCGAGACAGGAAGTTATCCCACTACTAGGCAAAGAGAATGGAAGAGAGGCATTATTGAAACATGTATTATATACACATGCACAAATGCCCTCTTGGGAACATTTGGAATAACTAAAGCCTTCAAGGAGACAGCTTTTATAAGGATCCAGGTAAGTCCAAAGAGCATTCTTTCAGTTTTTCACTCGGACTGCCTCCTTTGCTGCTGCCAATGTAAAGTGTTGGTGCCGTATTAAGTTGTGTGGTTCTGCTTTCCCAACCGAGAGAGTCAGGAGAAAAGTGTTTTTTTTTTTTTTTTTTTTGGCTGTGACCGGAACTGGACATAGTTTGGTTGAAATCAGCTAGTCTTTCCCCTTATGTTTAGAATCAGAAAGTTAACTAGCCTGCAGGTTTTGCCTAACGGTTGAAGCAATTATACAGGTTAAGAGGTTTCAAAACCTTCCTTAAAATAGAGAGCTCTTATTTCTTTGCTTGGTCACATTCCTTTTTTGCAATAGTCTCTGGATTAAGCAAAACTCTAAAACAGCTTTATGTGCTATTTTGGGGATGTTTATGTTCTTTTTAGGGAATGAAAAGTGGGTTTGTCAACATTAAAGGTTGTTGAAACATTCCAGCAAGCAGAAGTGGGGTTTTTTAAAGTATATTCTGGTATAATTTGCAGCAGTTTTAAAACACAGCAGAGCCTAATATAACAATAATAAAATACAGTTTGGGCAAAGGCACAATTTGGATGTAGCAGGATTTCTGAAGATGAAAGGCTTGTAAAGAGAGCCTTGCGTGGCTCTTCCATGAACACATGCGAAGGATTAGGCTTTATTTATGACATGAGATAAATGCATCTAAAATAAAAATGTAACCTTTTCTATTTTTGAAACGTGTGGTTTCTTAATGCTGTAGACTCGCATTTATGTTTACCAGCTGTGGTGGAACACAGGAGTTCAAAATATTGCATCCCAGTGTTGTATATATAAAGCATGAAATGTCTCCCTTATGACCTTTTGGTGGCATGGACTGAACTTTTCTTTGGTACATGTGCAAAGTATATAGTGCTTTATGAAATGGATCCTTTGACTGTTTACTCAAAAGGCAATATAGTTATACTCAAATAGCTTGCTCTTGAGAAAGTGAACATCAGATTGTTGCCTAAGGGATTGAACGCAGTGAGACCTGTGTCTAAGGATCTTGCAGCTCTGTAAACCAATGTGGAAGTCAGCTTGAACAGTGGGATTTACTCTCAAGTAAACTTGACCGGGACAAATTATAATCCCTAGCCACAGTTTATGGAGAATGTTAGTCAACACTAGAATTTACTTTCATAGAACTATGCATGGGATTTGACTTAAGCACATTAATTCTGTACAGGAACAGAAGTTCAAGATTCTTGGAGTAGTAAATCCAAGAATTTTAATTCGACTGGGGTACAGGGAATATTGTTTTTCTTAGTCTAAATGCTAGCTCTTTGGATATCTTCTCATCTCCTATGCCAACATTGGCAACAAAGGGCTTGGTTGCTAAATTACTCTCTTGGCTAACCTGTGCAAACTCGTTGTCTCCAGGTTGCCTTCAAGGAGCAGCCATGAGAACTTGTTGGCTTTGTTTTGCACAGTTTCTTGTTCAGGAGAACATTTGGGAGCAGTGTGATCTCCTTCTGCAAACCATGGGAATGAAGGGAGGCAGCTGTGGCTTGTGGAGGAGCTTCAGGCTCAGAGGGAGGTAACTGTCAAGAGGAAGGAGGGGTGCTTCAGTATGGGACAAAAGGAGCAGGAGCAGATCTGTGGTGGAGCACAGGCTTTGCATGTAGAAGGTCCCACGTCGATCCCTGTCATCCCCAGGTAGAGCTGGGATGGGTCCCACCTGTAACACCGGGGAGCTGCTTTCTGTCAGGGTAGATCAGCCTGGGGCACTCCAGATGTGTAGGTCTGCAACACCCATCATTCCCAGCTGTTCGCGCTCATCCTGAGCTAGATGAATCAATGGTCTCGCTCTATATAAAGCAGATGGCTGTGTTTGAGTGGGCTGTACGGCTGGGGTGGGTTATGCCGCCCTTCTTTCCAGCCCCTCACTTGCCCTAGCTTGGTTCAGCTCCCTCAGCACCCGTGCTCCATCCCCTGGCCTCTGCCCCTTCCACACCCCACCCTTTCCCTGTTGCCCTTGCTTCCTGTTCCCACTGAAAGTTGGCACACGGAGCTGCTTTCAGGAACTAGGCAATGCCCTGTTCATTGCTGTGAACAACTCCCCCGGGCGTCCCCACGGCTGCCAGTACTGACTGCCAACCCGGCTCTCGGCAGTGCTGGCTACACGGCTGTCAAGAGCTGTTGGCAGTAGGGATAAGTGAGTAGGGAATGGCTCTTCTGACCCATTCACTTTCCCTGAAACTGTCTTGTGAACATGCCTAGCACAGTCGCAGCATAAGCACACTTATTCACTGTAGACCAGAGAATAGAAAATAGTGCTTCCTGTGTGATGGAAGAGCAGCCTTGTTATTTAGCATATATTTATTCCATAGATTTCTGTCCCTGGTTTTTTTCTTTTTTAAAAACTGCTCAGAGCAGCTTGCATCATTCTCCTCCTGCTGTCCTCAGTTGTATCCCCACAACAGCCACCCTGCGAGGTAGGTGGGGCTGAGAGTCCAGTCTGTGCCTGGCCCAAGGTGCCCCAATTGGAAAGTAAAAACCTTCACAAGACCATTTGAAAACTGAGGGGGAAAGTAGCCTTCTAGCATCTTCTCCACTATATGGTAGGTGTATTGGGACTGTTGGAATCCAAGTAGTGTAAATGGAAGTGATGCAATGCATGCGTTTGGCCAGAATAAGCTCCATGGTGCTGAGTGCAGCCGATCCCATGCAGCCATCCTGTAGCTGGCTGACTTTACTGCACAATCCAGTGGGGCCACAGTTGGCTTTTGCACACAAGCCAGTGCCTGTGAAAGGAGTCCCACCATGTTCACTGGGGGCTGCCGCCAAGGAAGTGCCCAGAGGAAAGCAGCCGCGGTCGGCCTCATTCTAGCTGAGCATTCCTGAACTGTGGTTCTCCATTTAGTCCAAGGTAGGATACTGCACAGGCCACAAAATTGATATTATTCGTTAAGTGTCCAAGCAATGCCTAAATGTCCTTCCTTCAGTCTCCACCTCAGTGTTTCCCTTTGATTTGTCCTAGTAACAAAATTGTGTACGAGTTTTCCCCTCATTGCACTTTCCTTTCCAGTCGAGGTTGAGGGGAGCCTGACTAAGCCCTCTTAGCGCATCAATCTGAGTGGGTTTAAAAGTGGTTCATTTTACACAGGGGCATGACCCTTGCCTCCCTACTGCAGATGCAACAATATTTTGATGCCTTGTTATCACTTAGCACAGAGGAGGCTAAAGATGTACCCAGAAAGAGAATCACTTGGTGCATACAGAAAAGGCGTCTTTCTTTCAGGGCCTGCGAAACACAGGGCCTGCATATTCAGGATTTCTAGGTGATTTTACACCTTCCCACATCCCTATATGAGAAGTGCTGGCCTGGAGCAGATCCAAGGCCTTGCTTAGCTATATCCATAGTGGCCAACTAGATGCCTATGGGCAGGATGTGAGTACAACAGTGCCCTCCTGCTCATGTTCCCTAGCAATGGGGAGTGATACTAGAAGTAATGTCTTGCCATCAGAATTTCTTTTGATATCAGAAAATGGGTAAAAACCCTAAGCTGCATCACTGACAGCCTAACTTCTCTTCCAACCACTAGGTAAAGCTATCCAATGAGGTTTCCACTTACTTTTCTTGTTTGCCTTATACCCCACTTGAAATTATCTTCAGTCCATAACGAGACTGCCTAGTTTTTGGCTACCCACCTACCAAGAAATCAGTGAGTGTTGTTCCACACTGACAGTTCACCAGTGCTCAACACATTGCACCAGCTAGCTCCACTAACTTGTCTCATTCCAGAAGAGATAGTTCTCCTTGCCAGCACTAACTTGTATTGTGGTAGCTGCTCTTCCCACCGGCAGCATTAGATAATGCTGCATGTGTTTTCACTTAAGAATGGCGTTCTTTTTTGAGTAAACAGCTTGAGTTCAAGTTTTCAAAAACTCGGACACGTATTGGTGCTTGTTTCTTCTTCAGAGGAGAAAGAAAATCTTGTTTCTGTACCATCTCAGCACATGGTAGAACGTAATTTGAATGCAGCATCTTTTTACTTTCCATCCTAAGACTATAACCAAACATGGACTCCATAGCTTTCCTCCCATTTTCCTTGTTTTGTTTTATATACCATCTTTATAACTAGGGCTAAAAAAACCCTTGAAAATTCACAGCACTAAAACTAGAAAACGTACAGAATCATAGAATAGGAGAGTTGGAAGGAGTCACAGAGTCTTTCAGCACAGTGACTTGTGGCCCTTGAATTGGCCTAAAAAGGGTCTTACACTTAAATGGATTTAGCATTCTTGTTTGTAGCCAATATTTCTACCTTCACTTTATATATTAAGCAGAGTATCAGAAAGCCTGATATTACCCTACTTGATATGAATGTGGTGTTGGGTCAGTCTGGCATCATGGCATCTGTTGTCTGCTGGGGTTTTGTAAAAAATGTTTGAGTGTGCTGTTGCTGTGGGTTTTTTGGAAATGGAGGCAACACAGGACATGAAGCAGTCTAGTAGTCTCACTAAAATGCCATCATGACAGTGCTTTGAAACTCAGTGCAATCCTGTCCCCATCTATTCAGAAGTAAGTACCACTGAATCCGATGCACTTATTCCTGGGTAGCTGTGCAGACGATTACAGCCAAAGCACTTTATATGGATCCTGTAACTGAACACTAGGTTAGTGCCCATGTACTGCATTTGCAGTGTTGATGTTCTGTGCCATTTACCATAACAGTTCCTGCTTTCCTTACAGGGAGTTTAATCTGCATCCTGCAGAAGACCACAATTCTATATCTCTTGAGCAGTGTCCATGCAGTGATGTTATGAAAATGAGTCTGTGTGGGGCATGGGTCTGTAGTTTCATAATTCTGGCATCATGGATTTTTATATGAGGAATTCACATCCACGCCTGTTTACTTCTCCTGTAAGATGATCTGCCATGCCAAAGCAGAAACACATCATGCCTCTATGGATGCTGTTAGCCTATCAGTAATGAGAGGTGGGCACAGTGGAAATGAGGAGGAGAAAGTATTTTTGGTGGTGGTTGCTTATATTACGTGTAACGTTCTCTAAGAATACAGTGCTTGTTGACTATGAACAGCTTCCCCAATGGGGGATGGAGAAAGGAGATGAATCTACCCACAATTCAGGCCTGTGCAAGAGCAAAATTTACAGCATGTTCTTTATCACAGCAATGTAATTTCACTGAATGAATCATTTACTCTTACAAATGCTTAAGGTTTTGGGAAGGTTTGTTTGTTTATTTTACAATTCTCAAATGTAGCTTGAGTTTCTGTCAGCATAAAGTTTAATGGAGTTCATAATAAAATGGCAAGGTAAGTTATGGTGCTTCCTGTTTCTTTTCCAGTTATTTCAATGGAAACAGCTGGAGAATCTCTATTTCCGTGAGAAGAAATTTGCTGTTGAGGTGCATGATCCCCGCAGGTAATTGCACAGTGGCATATCGAAAGCATTTGATTCATCATTCACTGCCTGAACTTATTTCATTTGAACATGATATATTGGTACTTCCGCTCCATCCAATATTTATCTCAACTGCAGCACACAAGGGATTGTGCTGAGGCTGCATCTTACCATTTACAGAAATTGACTTGATTAACCTTGCAATAAGGAGCTGTTCAAAGGATAAATAAAACAATATTTGGCATATATCATAAAACACTGCTGGGGAAATGTTTTGGACTGAATATTCTGGAAATTTCAACAGCAAATCGTTTATGTAAATGGAATACTTAGATTAAGGAAATCTCGTGCTAGTTAGTAATGGATCTATACCTTTTATGCAATTTAAATTGTAGTGAATTCTAACAAAGGTTTTATTTGTATTACCAATATGCACATCTCTGTGGCAGTACACATTTTAGTTTTGTGGTCTAGGTTATTTTAATTTTTAGTGTCCATTCCTTTTTGTTTTTAAGTTCATTTTAAATTGTTATTTTAATTGGAAAAGCATTGTTGAATCTATTATGTTGGCCTACATTCGTTTATGCTGGTCTATGATGGTAATAAATAGTAAGTAAATCGAAGAGAGATGCTTAGCATACAGTGTGCCTAAACATGTTGGGCACAATATTTATTTATGTATTTATTTATTTAAAACTTTCATATGCCATCCTTTAGCAAAAAATAACCTCTCAGAATGATGAACAATAGATTTTAAAAAATTAAAAACACAGCATGGCATAATAACTTTGATGTCAATAACGACAACCATGAAAATTCAAATTTTATTTATTTATTTAAAACATTTGTATCGTATCCTTCACTATCATGTCTCAGGACGGCTTACATAATAATAAACAACAGTTAACAACATTATTTATTATTATTATTATATTATAATATTATATTATATATTATTATTATTATTATTATTATTATTATTATTATTATTATACGCAACACAGTATAGCATAGCCACTAATCCACAATGCAACAATGACAATATTAATGAAAACGAGTATAGAATTGAGTTACATTTAATAGTTAAAATAATGGGGAAATAAATAGGTGTTGACCTGGTGCCAAAATGTATAAAGGGTCATTGCCTGGCATACCTCTCTGCGGAGCTGGTTCCATAGTCAGAGTGCCCCAGCCAAGAAGGCCCTTTCCCTTGTTGTCACCTTTCTTACTTCTTTTAAAGGTGGCTCCCAAGGAAGGACCTCCTTAGATTATCTTAAGGTCTGAGTTAGTTGTGTAGAGGAGGAGATGTTCGTTTAGATAGATAGATATATTTCTGAGAAGTCACAGTTTTTTTACTAGTCTAACATGAGTCATCATTTGTTCATATCAGAAATATTCATGTAAATAATGAACATTTTTGCATCGAGAGGTGAACAGGTCAAATTTAAATTAAAAACAAGCGGTGCACCTGGAAGAGTGGATGGCAAGGGAGGCACGGGGTGGTCAGATCCCATGAGGCTGCCAGCTCCCATTCCAATTTGGATATGGCAATGTGAATTGGACATACAACTAAAGTAGGTTAAGACTCAGTATCCCATTTTTCACTAGCTCTTTCTAGTGTTTGCCACAAACATTCTTTTAGGTTTAACACTGTATGTTGTACAGCTTTATAGGGAGTGGTTTTGTATTTGTGACTCAATTCTTTGACAAAGAGGAAAGTCAAAAGTCTGGGTGTAACAGAAACCTTTTGCATTGTGGTTGTCATGTGTCTGGACTGTAACACTTGAGACAGGGCAGTGATGGTGCTTTTCCATACTCCCCCAAAAAACTCTCCACATAGAAAAACTAGATGTCAGGGAAAAGGTGTGGTTAGACATTTCTCTGTGAAATCTAGTTTCTGTGTATGGAGAACATGTTGTCTGGAGGGATATTCAGTCATGTCGGTCCCCAGCCCTCTCCCAGACTGCCATGGTGAGTCCCAGACACAGGTTAACCCTTTCATGACAACCGGGTCAGAATATACCAGCTGTGGAAGTGGAATGCCAGTTACTCTCCATGAAGGATATTAGGAGGGTAACTACCTGGAGGAGGGCTTTCTCTGCGGTGGCACCCAATCTATGGAAGACGCTCCCCATAGAGGTCCGCCTGGCGCCATCGGCACCAGGCCAAGACCTTTTTATTTAAACGGCATTTTAATTGTTAGCTTATTTATTGATTTTATATCTTTGGCCAGGGCATTTCCAATTATATTGTTTTTATATGATTATATGTATTTATTGTTGTAAGCCGCCCCGAGGCTTTGGCTAATGGGGCGGCATAGAAGTTTACTAACTAACTAACTAACTAACTAACTAACTAAATAAATAATACACTAGAACCTGTGGGGTTTTTGACCACTACAGTACAGGGTGTTGAGCTTTTCCTCAAATTTGAGAGGGAGAAGCTTAAACTGAAAACAAAACTAGTAACAGCATTATGAAATGCTTTAGAATTTCAGTGTCAAGAAGGACTTTTGGACAGAGCGGACTTGTAGTGCAAACCTGGTATGCAAACACTTCTCTGATCAAATCCATCTGGGTTATGGCCATCAGTCAGCATCAGTTTTACTTGGACAGAAAACAAAGCAAAGTAAGTCGCTATGGGTAAAGCTACGTTCCGTGCCATTGTTTAGAACATTAGCAACTCCCTTGAGTAGATTATGCCGACTGTGTTGGTGAGCCACAGTGTCCTAGCCCACAAACCTGTATACATGACATGCTCATGACATACTTGTGCTCATCATTTGTGGCATGTCAGCAGTATAAAAGCAAGAGTCACCTTTCTTCTCTTTTGCCACCTCTTCCTCTTGGACACAACTTTTACTCAATCTGGGTTGAAAAGCTTGGGTTGCCCTTGCTATTATTACTGCTACCTTTACTGAAAAAAGAAATGTGCCCCAGATACAAAATGTTTAATTTATATGGTGCCCAACAGTCTGGCTTAGTTGTGAAAGCATGAGACTGGGGCTTTGGACATCTGGGTTCTAGTCCCACCTAGCCATCTTGGACTCTTGGGCTAACTTGTCCCACAGGGTGGTGGGTGTGGAGAGAAAAGGAGGAGAATCATGTAAGCCACTCAAGGGTTCCTTCGAAGAAGAAAAAGATATAATGTAAATGTAATAATAGCAGCAACAAGATAAACCCACACGCCATTCCTCTTCATTCTCAGTCCAGTCTTTAATAATCTGTGTCCAAAACCCACATTTCTTGGAATCGTGCAAAAATGTCATTTTTCATTTTGCTTATTCAGAAACTGTTAGAGGCCGCCTGATAATATATTGTGGTTCATTCTTTTTTCATGTGCATTTGATTGATTCAGGCAAAAATTCCCTCAGCCAGAAGCTTGGATGACATTGCAGTGGACCTGACAGAGATGGGAACACCAAAGGTTTCAAAACTAGCAGCTCTGGAAGCAAAGAATCAACTTATCATGGCCAGCAATGGCAGCTTAATTTCCTCAGGTATGAAGTGAGTCTTGTATCAAGTGTCTGATGCCTGAAACTTGATGACTGTATTATACAACTCAGTCCCACATAGACTGTAGATGAGGGAAAGAAGCCTTTTCTTTCCAGTGGAGAAAACACAGGGATTCCTTTGCTACAATCATCTGCAATTGGCAAGTCTTACAAGAGTGCAGAAAAGCCCTTGTATGTGAAATCCACTTTTGCTGTACAAAAACTTGGTGTTACTGGAAATGAAAATAAGCTTCTCCTTCAAGTCAGTGTGCTTGCGGATTCTACCTACTGGTGCTTCCAAACAGGAAAGCGACCGCAACAAAGTCCCCATCTTATTTGTGCTTCATTGGGACCTATTGACTTCACTCTCCTCCAGAAGCGAAAGAGCATGTTTACTTTCTCACTTGGATTTATCTGCAATGAGTTTCATTTGTTTGCTTGTTTCTTAAATGTATACCCCTCCTTTCCATATGCAGTGTATACATAACATATAATGCCAAGGCAGCTAACACAGTAGAGCGATAACCAGTCCGTATAATGATAAATATAGGCTTGGATCCTAAGATAAGTAACTGGAGAGAAGGGGTTCATATCCCTTCCTGTGGAAGCCTGCAGCTGTCCTTCCCTGACAGCTGGGGAGGTTCTGGAATGGGGCTGCTGAGCAGGGATTAATCCCACAAAATCAGGGCAAGGGTTGCCGTTATTGAGTCCTCACCCCCCTCACAGCAGGTCCCTCTGCTCCATCCCACAGGAGGCATCCCCAGCCCTCTTGACAGAGTTTTTGGGATCGGTGCAGTGGGGAGGAAAGACCTGCAAGTGGTCCTTCCTTCATTCACTGGTCTTAGGAGCCAGACAATTATATGCGATGTCACAATAAACAACCACAACACTATATCAGCAAAGGGGCAACTGTGTTCCCTTCCCCCTTGCTTTCTTCAAAGAGCATGTTAAGTACATGGGGAGCTCCAGATTTATTTCGAATGACGTTCAGGTACAGTTAATTCCATCCCCTGCTGTCCCACCCAGCTGGCCTCAAACTCTGGAAAGTCAGAGCTACTTCGTCTGTCAGTGCTACAGCCAACTTGCAGCCCAGAAACATAGTTAATTGAAGCAAAAGTCTACCTTTGCTAGATTGTGCTACATAAGTGATTGACTCAAACTCTGTTCCATCCAGAAATTCTCTATAAACAAGTAACAATACTGTTTTCGGTTGTCTTCAACACATTTAAAGTCTTATATTTTATGAATTGTGCAAACTGTAGGTGTTTTTACACAAGGATCCTGCAAGGAATATTGGAAAGGATGCATGAAAGGGAACCCTAATATAAATAGAAAGTGCAAAAGGTAGAAGCCAACCAACAGCTCAAGTTCACTCTTGACTTAACTTCTACACTGATGAATTTGAGCCACTTAGCACAGCCGTTGGAATAGGTGCATGCATGACTATCTCAACTGGGCATCTCTTGAATTTCATTGCAGTGCAGTTACTATCTACTCTGAAAAATCCTTCTTGAACTCAGAAAAGAAATATGATTATCCCCACTAATTAAGGCCAAGGAAAGCCACAGATTGAAAATCAGTATGCAAATTCACAAGTGGGACCTGTGATAAAATGTTGCCACGTGGAGTGCTGCTGCTTACGATTCCAGCCCTCCCATCCCCTGCTGCTAGTCTTCCTTTCCCCTTCCCCAGCAGTCAGGCAGAATTCTTTGGCTGCTGGACATGTTCAGCCCTCACTGGACTGCCTTAGGGGTTCCTTCCCCACTCCTGCTGATACCTCCCCTACTGCTGCCATGGCTTCATAAACAACAGCATTCAGAGACCGAACATCAGAAATGGAAGAACCGGTTTTTCCTTGCAGGATCTCAAGATTCAGAGGTCAGTGAAGAGCAAAAGAAAGAGAAGATACTGGAACTGAGAAAGAAAGAAAAGCTTTTACAGGAGAAGCTTCTGCAGAAAGTTGAGGAGCTGAAGAAAATCTGTCTGCGGGAGGCGGTGAGGCCTTGCTCCCTGCTCCTCCTGGCCTGGGGTGCTGATAGAACACACCTGTGCTAATGTTCAGAATGGCTCTTTTCTCCCCTTCCATAGGAGCTCACTGGGAAAATGCCAAAGGAATACCCTCTGAACACAGGAGAGAAACCTCCTCAGGTCCGAAGGCGTGTAGGCACAACATTCAAATTGGATGGCAACCTGCTTCCCAGCGAGGAGGTATGTACAAGTTCTGCTGGAGGTTTCATTGGCAAAAATGAGGCACTGCAAGGCATCAGTGGAATACCTGTTAAATCCTGCAGTTCCCATAGGCTTCAAAAATTCCCTCTTTTACTGTTTGGCTTGTGTTGGGTAAGCAAGGGGTTAGGGTTAGGGAAATAATACTATTTCTGGAAATAAGTGTAGGTATGATTTGAAATGAAGATTAAGCCTCCCAGTCTTTTACGAGCAGGGTTCAGCCCTGACATAATGGCTGTAAAAGCTATCTCATCTCAGCGAAGAAGCTGATTCTACTTTATTTAAATTGCTGGGCTCTTCAACCAGTGGTTTCAGTAAAACATGTAATACAGAGAAGTGTCCTTAGTAGATTTTGTTCCCTCCCTTTTACCTTTCCCGGTGAACTGATTGTTTCTTGATAGGGATTCTGTGCCATAAGGTGGGTATGAATTCTCTGCGTTACAGGTTGGCAGTCCAGTGCCCTCCAGAGCTGTTAAATTGCAGTCAGTCCCTGTCACTGCTGCTGTGCTGGATGGGTCTCGTGGGAATTGCAAAAGATCCGGAGCTCACTGGATTGCCTGCCTGACTCTGTATACTTCTTCAGTGGCTCTGGTGTAAACCTAATTCCTTTTCAAAAGTTGTCCCTCATTAGCTTCTTTTGTTACCATTTCTATGGATGCAAGTATTTCTGTTGTCTGCTGGATACTGTCATGGTGCCAACGCATAGCTAAGTGGGAATCCGTGTAGAGGAAATGGCCTCCAAGTGTAAACAGCAAGCCCCTCTGCAGTTGTGACAGCCTGGCTGCACAAGGCAACATGGGCAAGGTCAGTTGCATGAGGGTTTGTTTGTTTGTTTTTTCACCTGAACAGCACACTTGCCAGGAAAGGCCACAAATCATGTTGTCCCTGTCTGCACACACACAGAGACACTCTGCTGCAGTGTGGAAGTGGTGCCGGTGCTGCTGAGGATGTGAGTGGAGGAGCCATGGTGGGACCACAGAATTGGTTTTCACCCTTCATCCTGCCAGCAGCTCCCTCCCCTTCCCTGGACAGTGACCTTCGCCCACTGCTTCCACCAAGCTCCATGCATCTTCTGATTCAGTCCAGCAAGGAACTGATGAGCTGCTTTGCCCAAGTTACACACATCGCAGCTTGGCCTCTCAGCTCTGTTTAAGTTCTGGGTGCAGGGGTGGAGCGGGAACAAATCCTTTGTGGCAAGCAATTCCAGTAACCTTTCCAGTGCGTTCATGAGGCAATCTGAGTTTCTGTTCAAGAGCTGGAAGAATAACAGGCTGAGTTTGGTTCTTAGCCCCAAACACACCTATGCTGTGCTTAAAAACAGCAAAGATGTGGCTGGCAGAGCCTGCTGAGGGCAGTGCTGCAGAAGCTTGCACTTCGTAGGATTTCCTAGATTCATGCCACGTATGTACAGCTTTAAATATTTGGGGCTGCTCTTGCCAGGCAGACTCATTTCTGTCTGAGCGTGCAGCAAAAGCGTGCACTGAGGAGATCTGCAGGAAGTCTGGAACTACTTCATAATTCATGGTAGAAGATAGATGGCTTGTATTCTGGTCTCCACATTATATCTTTCTGTATGATTGGAAGTTCTTCTAGGATTCAGATCTAAATTACCTTAAAGCGATTTACCATTAGCTGCTGGGAAGTTAAGAGCAAGCCTTCCCCCAACCAGTTTGCTAACTGGGATTGATAGGAGCTGCAGTCCTACATAGCCAGAGAGTACAGACTGGGGAAGGCTTGTGGACAAGTAACATCTTTTTGCCAATAGGATCCTATTCCCCTGACTGACACAGGCTTAAACAGAAGTTCCTTTCTTATATATACCTGCAGAAATTTTTTAAAGCAAGATTGCCTGGTACATAATTAAGCGCTGCTTTGGAATTTTCATTTGTGTGCCTTCTTTCATCTCAGGTCCACGTTGTTGTTTATAAACATTGACTAACAAAGCTTCTAACATGAGCATAATTGTATTAGTGATTACAGAGTGCAAACCCTGTTTCCAGAAACACTTGGTGGCAGTTTGTTCACAGCAGGACAGTGCAAATATATTGCTGACTGTGGAGAGATCCTGGTGTTTAGGTCTTGGTAACAGGGTGTGAAAACGTTGGCCTTTTTATGAGCATCTTGATGATGCCATTGCAGAGCGGAGGCTTACAGGAAATTGGCTTCCCACATCACACCACCCAATCCTACAGGTGATTCCGCAAATGCCACCTGGGCAGGATACTGTACTAAATTCCACTCCTGTATTTCAAGCCTTAAAAGACTTGGCTTGGATCCACGTTCTAATCTTACAGATCAACTTTGTTTACCTATATTTTTCTCATTATGCAGGACCCAACTCTGCAAAATCTGGAGAGCAACTTTTTCATACAGCAAAAGCTGGTGGAAGCAGTGAAAAAACTTGCTGGCGAGCCAGACCTGTGCAAAAACGTGAAGAAGAAAAGGAAGCAGGAGTATGTGGAGGCTGTCAAAAAGCTTCAGGAGATTGAAAATGCCATTAATGAGTATCGGATTAAATGTGGGAAGAAGCCCGCACAGAAGTCAACCCTGACTTTACCAGGTATCAAAAATCCTTCCAGCATTTGGATGTGGTAGTGTGGAAAGGAGAATCAGTTTCTGTCCAGCAGAGATCAATAGGCATTTAGTCTCCTGAGTTCAGCAGAGTCTGGAACTTGCCTACTATATAACTGCCATGTTTTTACGTGAGGTGTGCTTGAAAGGGAATACTGGCAAAGTGCAGCACAAGTGCAGGCACGTCCAAAGGATAACGCAAACCAAAGAATTGCTGTGCGCAGGAGGGCCGCCGAAATCCTTCTACCTGAAACTAGCTTGGTACCTTGTTCTGTTGAGTATCAGATGCTGATTTGAGCAGAAATTGGCAGCTGTGCATGATCTCTTGGCTAATGCGGGGCCTATTACCCTTCAAGCATGTAATTAAAGTAGCGCTTCCCTCCCCCTCTGCTGGGTCTTAACAAGTGTAGGAGAAGTTTGTACTGATGGGAGGGGCAAAGAGGACAAAAGAGAACTACACGTGTGCATTTGAATCCCGAACAAGATGAAAGGAATGAACTGCGTGTGGCTTATGAGTTGGTAAAGTAACAGTGGTTGGAAGTGCACAGAGTTAGGGGTCAGTTCTGAAAGAAGAGTGCAAGGTCTATTTGGGGATCTTTTAATAAGAGCTAGAACTTTGGGGTAGTATTCAGTAGTTCCCATACATTATCACTGCTGAGTTTGCCTTATTGTAAAGTAATATAAGTAGTCTGTTGACCAAAAACTTGCAAGGAGGGCAGGGCCATGATCACTTGTGTCCCTTCTACTACATCTCCGTAGCATTGTAAATGCCACTTACCAACATCTTAAATGTGTTAACAGGAGCAGGAACATGGACGGGGCCACTGGCCACTTGCTCTGGCCTTCCTATTCTGTACCATGAACATGGATTTTAAGCATATGAGAAACTGCACATTTTAACAATCAGGAGAGTGAGCAAGTGCTGACGAGCCCAGACTATCTAAGCTCAGGTTTTCAGTCAACTGGCTGTGGGTACTCAGAGCAAAAATAGTCCTCTAACTGAAAAACACCAGAAGCAACAAGCCAGGGACCATGTGCTTGTATAAAACAGCCTATCAATGGCATTTAAAAATAGTCCCAGTGGGACTTATCGCACCTCTCTTGGGCAGGAATTCCAGGAATGGAAGGCCACCATTGTGAAAAACCTCTCTTGAGTCCCCAGAGTCTTCATCTAATTTATTGGAGAAGAAACCACAAGCAGGGCATCTCCTTCAGATCAGAGATGCATTTCTTCTTTGTATCCCTGTAGTTTTAGCATTCTGTTTTTGTATATCAACTAAATCTGTATGTCAACAATCAAAAATACAAGTGCAAACTATAAGCCATACACGCAGACCAGGCCACCAGGTTTATTTTGGCTGCATTGCACTTTGTCTGTTTCACCTAAGAACCCCACTCCCTTGCATCTGCCCTGGTGAATATCCAAGGTCCCTGGGAATCTGGGTGCCTCACTCTGGGCTGCCTTGGCAACCAATCTAGACGCATTCACTTCATCTAGCTGTAAACAACTCAGTGTCAGGCAAGGAGATAGATTGGTAGGAATGGCTGGTCCAGAGCTGATGCCTGCATTTTGAGATATGCTGAAATGTTCCACAAATGGCTCCCGTGTTGGGAAGCAAGTTGGTGCATGGAGAAATGTAAGGAGTTCAGATTAGCTCAGTTTATCAAAATGAAGTTTGAGGTGATTATAGGATGCTGGCACCTGCACGAGGAGAAGATGAATAACCTAAATGAGCTCTTTAATCAAGTGGAGGAAAGCATGCAAAATGCCAGTGGCTGTGAGTGAAAGCTGGGCAATTCATGCTGGAGCTATATTGGCATCCTTGGCAATTCATGAGTCAATTTAATAGCCGTGCACCAGTGAGAAACCAGTTCCCTCTGTCCCGCGGGACACTGCAGGATGGTCAACTAACAGCTTCACACTGACAGGCAGCTGAGCCATGGGAACTGCACACCAGCCCCACACTCCCCGTGGGGTGCGAATATTCCCCTGACTTGGACATGTTTTCTGATGTGAGATTAGCATCACGTAATCCTGTACAAAATCATCCCTGTTTTTAAAGCTGGAGTTTGTACCTTGTCCCTGTTGTCTAGTGCTAGAGCTTCAACTTGGAACAATGCCAACACAGTCTTAAGAACTGTGTGTTTTGGTGATTAACCTGGTGACTGTGTCCCAAAGGGCTAGGTTTTCTCGTTTAATATTTAAAAAACGAGGGATGTGCTAGTGTTATCTTTTGCAGTCTTGCTCCAACCAGGCATAGTAGTATGATCAGACAATGATTTTGTAATTTGGGATGAAATTGTATAGACCTCCTTTGTTGGAGCCTCTCCTGATAAAAGTAGTGTCATTGGCCCGTTCTGTCTATGTTTCTGTCTTTCCCCAGTCAGAGTCCATCCAGTTGACTCTTCCACCAACTCTGAATCCTCCCTGGACACCTTGATTATCCTTCAAAGATTGCATATCTATTCCCATGCCAAATTGTTTACCTTCTGTATATGGAAGAGATTTCCAGCAATGACCACAAGTGTTAGTTTCTTGCAAAGATTCAGGAGTACAGAAATGCAGGGGTGTATTCAGTGGTGTCCATCCATCAGTGGAACAGAAACTGGTGGTGGAACAAATTCCCCTCCACCCCTGGAGTCCCCTCCCCCTCGCTAAACTGCTGCAAAGAGTTTGGGGACCTTTTGGGCAGGGTCAGGGAGATGAGCAAGCAGAATACCCATTGCATACGTTGAGGCTGGTTTGCATAAGATACAGCACATAAGCTCATGGGCAGGGAAGGGAAGAAGGAAAACACAAACCAATCAAGAGAGGTGACAAAAGAAATAATAATTGGAGCACATTAGAGCAGACTATCCTGATGCTTGGCTCTGCACTTAAAGGGCTATGAACTAAATGATGATAAACATCATTATCCGGGTTAACCCAGTCTCTGGGTTAAAGTAGACAGAAGCGTGAAAATACAACCTCCATTGTTTGTATGTGAATGTTCTGATCTTAAAGATGTATTTTATTTCCCAACCTGATGCCTTCCAGATGTGTTGGATTGTAACTTCCATCATGAAATTTTGATGGGAGATGTATTCCAGAATATCTGGAGGACACCAGGGTGGGAAAAGGTGTCCTAAATAAAATGTACTTTTGCAGTGTCTAGGGTCTTTTGAAAAAATATTCAGGTATTTTGCCAGGTAAGCAACTATAAAATGAAGCATATAGACAATGTCTGCATTTCCCTGGTGTTAAGATTGTCCATCTTAAACTACATTTTGTAAATGATAACTAGCTAGGCACATATGGGTGCAATCCTATCCATGTTTAGACAAAAAAGGTTCAACTACTTCTAGCATGTCTC
Source organism: Varanus komodoensis (assembly GCF_004798865.1). Taxonomy (NCBI): domain Eukaryota; kingdom Metazoa; phylum Chordata; class Lepidosauria; order Squamata; family Varanidae; genus Varanus; species Varanus komodoensis. The sequence continues at coordinate 10,051,275 of NW_025336347.1, forward strand.
AGCCATAAACATTCAAAACATGCGCCCTAAGAGACTTATCATGATATCTGTATCTTTCTGGATCTGTCAAATGCTTTTCATAGAGCGTTGGGGACAGCAAGTCACCTCATCATTCAGAAAATTACCAGCATGAGAAGTGGTGCCTTGTTACTTTTAAAATGTGAAGATTGCCCTGCTGGTGCAGCAGTGAATCTGTTGTGGTGGCAGATTTTCCAAACAGCTCAACAGAGAAGATGCTGTTTCAGACAGGGTCCAGCCGCCTTGGCTTCTGTATACTCTACACTTGGGAAATAAGTGTGTACCTGGTCACCATGCCCTGTCAGTGACGTTTGTCAAGGGGGCACACAGGAGCTCTGGTGTGCCTCCATTGCATTGCAGAGTTCAACACTTGTGCAGCAAATGTTGTGTGTATGTGTGGTCGGGTATGAATGGACGCTATTATAATAGAGTGTGGAATTTCTAAGATTGCCAGCAGCTGACTCGTCTGGCATTATTCTCCATGGTGTCAGTGACTAGTTAAATTCTCTGACTGGGCTAAAGAAACTTACTTTGTTTGGGTAAGCAACAGTTCAGGGTTTTTGTTTCTTTTATCTTGTGGCATCACACTTCTGTTTGTTTGTTTGTTTGTTTGTTTGTTTTAGTAAGTTGCCCTATTAAGTTGGTTTTTCCTCTGTTATATCCTAGAAAGTACATCCAACCCTGAAAATTGTGCCGTTCGCTCAATATTCCAAGCTGCAATTTAAATTCATTCTTAAAGATTGTTTTTTTTTTCTTTTCCCATAGAAGAAACCATTCCATCTGAGAGCAGCTCATTGTCTGATACAACAACATTTGATGATGGTATGTGAATTCCACTATTTAGCTGAAGCACATAAAACCACAGTGTAGAAAGTGACATTCTGTATTCTTGGGGACTTCCAAGCAAGGCGTGAATGCAATTTCTATACATTTTCAATTTCTGAAGGCTAGGCAAGGCAATAAAGGAGTGTACCCAGCAATTGAAGCCATGAAACAATGGGATGCTAAGCAAAGTTAACTTAAGGATGTTCACAGAAGGAATATTTGCCATGTCCTTTTCTGTCTACAGCCACCTGTGCCACCTCTAAAGGTCTTTTTTTAGGGGGATGAGGCATGGGGGCTGCAGGGAAAGAAGTGGACACCTCTTCTGTGAACATCCCTTAGCTAACTGATCTCAGGATCCAAGCCCATGTGTTTGTGCATAGCCAAGACATTATTTACAAAATTCAGAAGCACTGACATGAAAGAAACGATATGGCTTGCATCCTGGGAAGACACTTCCATGGAACTTTATGAGGGCCATGTTTGGGAGATAATGTAATAATTAGCTGAAGTGTGAGTTGATCTGGGTTTGTTTCCTTGAAGGGGAAGGCGTGCATGTTTGTTCCTCTGTTTGTTTGTGCTCTCTCTGCTTCCCCACAACCAGCAATTTTTCTGTTGATTAAAGAAAGGGAGAGCAGTCAGTGCCTTAACATGAATCCAAAAGGGATGATTCAAAGCAAGCACAAGCGGTCACCCAGTCAACTTGGGCTAGGCGCTGACCATAGTGCTTGGGCTCAGGAATTACTCAGAAGGCTCTCGGTACAGCTTCCATAATCCCAGACCATTAGCCATGCACATGATGGGAGCTTTAGTCCAATGCCTCTGGGAACCTCAGCTTTAGGAGCATATCCCTCTATGCTGTCTTTAAGAGTAAAGTGAGCAACAGGAAGGGGACAACAACATGCAACAGTAGATCCACAATAAGAAAAGGGCAGTTGAAAAAGCTGAGTCAAGTTGATTGAACCCACCCACGATCACACATGTGCGTGCGTGTGACCACTTTGTCCTTACTACATGTTCAGACTCAGTTGCTTTCAGGTTTATATTTTCATGATATATGAGGTTGGTAGTGAAGGAATAGAGCTTAAAGCAAATTCTCTCTCAACAGTTTTATTGAACATAAGCAAGAAATATATGTGCATTCATTACCCAATAGAATAATCACAAATGTGCATAGCTTTTTGAGAAGTAGTATGTTATATATAATGTGGACATATCTAATATTAATACATATACAGTACATAATACATACATAATAATCTATAATACATACAATAACAAGATCACCTATTTTCCTCTCCACCTCTCCCAGATTATTGCCACTTCCACTATCACCTGAACCTGTGAATTCTGGGATGAACAGTTTCAGGCAATAAAACAAAATTGCAAGTAATTGTGAGCTAACCTTGAGCCAGGTGGTTTCCAAAAGGAACTTAGCAGCTAACTTGGGTTAAAATAAAAAAGATGAAAACCAGCATGCTAATGCAATCTCTTAATCTGGAAAAAATATAACTCCCTAGTTAACACATAAACAAGCAATTATCCTTTTACATATTTTTTCAGGATTCCCAAGATTTATTTAATTGGTATAATGGTGTCTGGGCTGAGTATTTCCTGCCAGCTAACTATGGGTTGGGTTAACCATGCTCCTTCAACCAGTCATTAGTCCTCAGGAAACTCCCTCCCTCCCTTCCCACTCATTCTTGTTGAAACAGAAATGTGTAACTTTTGTGTTCAAGTTCAAGTAATGGCAAGAGTTCCTTAATTTTGATAGGCACACCTTTTCCAATTGGCTAGTCCCAAGAATAAGGGCTGTGCTTACATCAACACTGGAATGACTAGGCCTGGTATTTTTAGAACACTGCCATATCTGATCTGGATTTTGAACAAACAAGGAAAGAGTGCATTGCTCAGCTTTCTTTTTCCTGTGCAAAAAATGTTCACTCTGGGGCTGCCATTGATTTATAACTAGGATGAGATCAACTGGTAAGAATAACCTAGATAGTTCACAAGTGTTTAGACTGGACATCTAAAAAAAGAGTCTGATACTTTTCAAAAATATAGTACATAATTCCTGTTCTATAAACCTTCAGCACTGCTTTTTAGCAATGCTAAAAAGAAAGATAAAAACAATGCAAATTATCAGTTAAGGAGTGCAAACAAAGAAGGCAGCAGATAAGAGAGTGAAGGTAAGGAGGGGCTAATCAAAAACTTCCACTGTGAATCCCTCTCCATTTTTGATGGATGAATCCCATGGACCCTTCTGAAGCCCAATCCAGAAATAAGAATACATTCTTGATTTAAAAATTGTTCTAGTTTCAAAGAAAAGTGAAAGATGTTATAGGTATCACATCCCAAAAATGTAGAATAATGCAAACACTGTTTGACTTCATTGCACCCCACAATCTTGACAGACAAGAAAGTAAAACAGCAGAAATGCCTAGTGCTCATAGTGAATAATGCAACCTGGACAGGGTTTGTTTTGTCTTGTCTTAGTTTGACTTGTGAAACACCATTACAAATAAGAAATTAATGTTTCAAGTTTACAGTATGAGAGTCTGAACTCCTGTGTCAAGATAAGGGAAATCTGTATCAGAATTAATCTCTTGTGGTTCTTTTTGTTTAAAAAATGCAAAGGAATGTACAGTGGAAAATTACAACAAACAGGCAATAATCTTCTCCAGTGCTTTTGAAATGGTATGTCCATATTTAAAAATGGAATTTATGATATTGGAAACATTCTAAGATTTTTCCTGTAGTTTGAGCAACTGTTGAAAGACAGAATGGACCCCACTTGACTTAGGTGTTTGGAGTTCCATGTTCCCATTCATTTCTGTAAGAGTGAACCAGATGCCTGGTAACTTACAAATTAAATATAAAATTGAAAAAGGGAGGAGGAAGGAAGAGAGGAAACACCTCAGGGCAACTGAGCCCATCAGCATTGAGGAATACAAAGAGTTTGCAATGGTTCATGCTGTGTCAATATAATAAACTGATACTGAGGTCCACAGCAGCTCCATTAAAAGGGTTAAAAGGCCCGGGGAAAAATTAAAAGTGGGTTGCTTGGTGCTAGAAGGACAACAGTGACAATTACAAATTCGCCTTCCTGGACCAAGATAGCATAATGGAGAAAACTCTCCCCCCACCCTTGACTCTTATATGCAAGAAAAGCAATGCGGGTAAAGAGTTATTTAAGAATTGGATACTGCAAAGCCAGTTCCTATTTCGTAGCTTGGAAGAAATGCATGCACCACATCAGTGGGTCGATACGAGTGCTCCTATTTAGTTTCCCTCTCCCTAATTGACTCTTCACAGCTGTTGAGCTCTTTGAAACAGAACTAAAAGGCAACTGTCTCATCAAGAAAAGTCAGGGCCAACTGCACTTGGTGAACCATTTGCTTCCAAACTGATGAAGTTTCAGGCATAGGTCCATGGAGCTGGCAAACCTCAGAGCTTTCTTTCACAGGCTTTGTCTATCGATTTCTTCTCTCTCACATTGGAATGAGCATTTATGCATGCAAAACATCTGCTAAACATTTCCAAGGTATAAGAAAATTTCCACACAATCTTGGCCCCATCAGGTTTCAAGTTGTTCCAAAAAACCTGGGGCCTTTGATTTGCATCAATATGTAGGTAGGAATTTGGAAAATTGAAGTGTTTGCTGCAGTTGTTACTGGTCCAGGACCACCTCCTAGGATACTGTTGACTTACCCTTAGAACACCTGCAAAAGATACTGAATATAACACGGCCACCCCAGTTGTTAAAAAAGCATCCATTTATATGCAATGTTAGACACTAAATCTAAAAAGAGTATTGAAAATATCTTTAATACCAGAATCACTGCAATATTCTGTTTTCAGATAGTTGCTTGCTTCAGTATCATATGTACATTGATTATATATGAGATAATATAGGCACACATGTTGTTATCATTTTTGCTGTAGTAAAGCACCAGATGAAATGGTTGAGTTATGACTTTGCTGAAGACAGATCAAATTTCTGTCTTTATTTGTAATAAGAATGTGACATTACCTGGCTAACATCTTAACAAAGTAAGCCACAAGTCTATGCAAACTTATACAAAAAGAGTAGTTTTCTCTCTAAACTTGCACAGAATTGTGCACTAAGGTCACTAACGGTGTCATCCAATCTTACTGCTGAAAACCCTCCAGACTTGGAAGATCACAGGCATCCGGTGGAAGTGGGAGGAGCACAGAAGCTATGTTTGCCTCCATGCTTCCCCGGCCCCCAAATTGCTTAGACGGCTAATTTCAGCTGTGTAAGTACAGGAGGACAAGTTGAGGCACCACCAGGATGCATCATAACCTCCTCCACTCCCACAGGAATGCCCCCCTGCCAGTTCCAGTGTTGCTCTTCTGACTTTGCAGCTGCAGCCCACACAGAAAGATTGGCACTAACTGCAAAGGCAGATAGGGGGCACTCTAAAGTTGGAGGCCCAGCTCTGACCTCGGGGCCCTTTTCCAAGGTCACAGCTGAGATTCCATCTTTTCCTTTGGCCATCTAGACAACATCTAGTGGCCATAGGACTGTATTCTGTGAATATCATATATGTAAAGATAATTAGATTTATTGAAGTATGTCACAGTTGCCACATAGTTAATTCAAGTGTATTTTTTAATAAAAATGGATTTTTAAAATATATTATTGAGATTAAGTAATGCTTCTTTCCCTTAGTATTTCTTAAGATTTTGCATGATCAAGAGATTTTCCTAATTGAGGATATGAATGTTACAAGGTTCTTTGTACATGACCCTCCCATCTTCCAAATTCTGTTTTCTTAAAACAGGCACTGATTCCCTGGGCGTACCAGCACATAGAATAAGCTCTGTCCCCCTTTCTCCTAAAACCCCACCTCCAAAATCTCTTGGGGTGGAAAGAGCACATCTCAGGAAATCTTCCATGAACGAACAGCTCCTGGAATCCAGACACTCCAGGTACAGAATCTTTCACATTGCTGAACACTATGCCAGCTTTATTACTCTTCGCTTAACATCATTGTAAAGAATTCTGTGCATTGCTGCCAGCTTTGAAGTGATGAGATTTATTGTTTTTTGAATGTTGCTTTTGGTGGTTTGCTGCTCAGTCAGTTTTTCTCCTTCTAGAAAAAGCATGCAAAAAGACTTGCAGGTCATACATTTTGCTTTTGGAAAAGGCTTTTTGTGTCTGAGCTTTCACCTGAGAAAGAATTACAGGTGCATAGATGTTTCTGTAAACATCTGAGATGCATTATGAAGTGGGTGGTAACAAGAACAATGTTGAAAGGGGGCTCTCAAGTCTTGGCCTTGAACAAGGACCAGAGGCTCTCCACCTGTCCTTAAGAATTTTTTTAGCACTTTCTTTTCCCACTGCAATGCTTTCTGCCCTTCAGAAACCTGCTGCAGAAAGCCAGGCATTCCTTCTGAGCAGATTCCATGAAACTCATGGAACTGAAATGGGAACCAGAGATCTGATGATCTCCAATCCATATGTGGAACCAATTGAGGACAGCCAGAGACCAAACCCCTGACTGAACCTCCTCATCATATCCAGTGAATGCATCCCATAATCCCAGTGACACATGAATACTATGCTAATTTGCACTATTTTTCCTTTATTTTCCATTTCTTGTTCTGCCTTTCTGAGTTCCACCTTCTTAGGTCTCAAAATAACAGCTATTCTTTGTGTTACTCACTCCATTGCTGCCTAGCACGACTTTTGTGCTGGCACTTGGACTCTCCCCCCATATTCTAGAAATCGTGTATTTTCAGTCTGTAGACAAGTATGTCAGTGTCATTTACTTGGCAGTTTATTGGAGATACTGGAATTGTGCTATATCTTGGATTCCTTTATTTTTTTTATTCACAGAGATACCTTGTCGACCCATAGCAGCCCATACAGAACAGCGGAGTGGCAGCATCCTGGTGGACGGAGTATGCCCACAACACCCGTTCTCACACGCAATGCGTACAGTAGCACTCACTTGCAGTAAGTGCATTCCCGTCTCCTCCTCTCCCTGCAACTGTATGCAAAAGCCTTTCCACTACCAAAAAGAAAACCACAACTCATCCAAGTTCAAAGCTAAAGGGACGTACTGGAGGCAGAGGTTATGGGTGTGTCCATTACAGCACGCCTTTGAAAGGTTGAGAGACTGGTTGCAGGAGTGTCCTCAAATCAAAGGAATGCAAGTGCTTAATTAGGAGCTTTAATTCAGGCTATTTCAGCAGAACCTTACATGTGCTTGGCTTCTTTTGGCTCTTTCAACAAGCTTTTGAATGGCACAGATGTTCCCAATCAGGCACTGAATTATGAATTCTTGCACAGATCAGTGTGAAGGTATTGTCTAATTGCTCTGCAAAGGGCTTTTCTGAGTGGATGTTAATTGTATCACAATTTTGACTGGTTAAATGCCTGTCAGGTTTGACAGATGGGGAGGCTATTCTGCATCGTCTTATCCTTTCTTGGTCACTCTAGCACAGGGATGGAGAACCTCAAACCCAGGGTCTCAGACAGGCTTTCAAGATGCCTCCTCCCTTCCCATTCCTTTTCCCTGATCACTGTCCATTTGGCGTTTTCCCAGCTTTTGTGCAGCTTCCCCTATTTAAAAAACTTGAACTTCCCCTGAGGCTTAGCTGGCAGCAAAAGCTTTATGCTAAAGTATATTGATATTTATGATATCTTTTATATCTGGCCTCTCCCACTACTGGAATGCAACCTGGAAGAGTTTCTCCAAAATGGAATTTGGCCGGTGGACTTAAGGAGGCTGTCCGTGGTGTAGGCCCACATGCAGGTGTTCCCGGATATGTAACATGCGAGGAAGAGTAGCAGCCCTGCCCTCCTGCGCCAGTCTTTTTGCCCTCCACGTGTAGAGGATGACTGTCTGTAACAGGGAGCCTCCTCTTCCACATCCTTGAATCACAGGCTATAATTGCTGTTTGCAGCTGCGATAATTTCTGATGTGAAATTTGTGATCCTGATCAATTGGCTAGCAGGGATTTCCTCTTCCTTGTCATTAGCAAAAACTATGCTTAGGCTATGGTGTTGTTGTTGAATATTATCATGTTTTTGCCACATTACCTAATTGTTTTGCCCATGTTTCATTCTTGGTGGATATTCACAGCCTGATCTTCACAAACGAAAACCAGGCACACATTCATTGCTTGCCTGCTGCATCACATGCAACTTCTGTGCTGGCTCAGAGGCAATTCCTTCTTAAGGAGATGGTCACATTTCCAGCGACTGGCAGAGCAGCGTCCTGCTGAATGATCATCTGTGAACCTGCTGTGTGATCAATAGTTTGGGACCTGCCATCACTGATGAAATCTTAACATTACATTGGAACATTAAAGTTTATTATGAAATAAAACAGAATCACAGAGTATGAACAAATTTAACTGGGTCCTCAAGCTCCTATTTCAATGAGGCATTATATATTGAAATTGTCCCTGTTAGAATCCTCTCTACTGCCTTTGAAAAACTCCAGGGAAGAATAGCAGTTTCCTTAAGTCGCTTGCTCTGTTGCTCAATGATTCTCGTGTTTTACTTCATTTAATCTAAGCCTAGTTTTTCTGTAATTCAAAATAATTGTCCCATATTGTTGATGCATATGACTGTCTGCAGAGCTGTAACAAACACAAATTCCTGTTTTTCCAGGCCAGACGTATCCCCACAACACTGCAGGCAGCGTAGTGGCAGCTTAGAGTCTCAAACTAACTTGCTTGCCGAGACGACCAGTGAAAAGCCAGTGTTCACCCTTTCAAAATCGCAGAGAAGCAGCAGTACAGAAATCCTGGATGATGGGTCCTCCTACACCAGCCAGTCCAGTGCAGAATACTACTGTGTGACTCCAAATCCAAGCCCTTACTACACCACCCAGACCCTTGACAACCGTACGAGAAACAGGAGACGCTCCAGGAAACAGAACATGTCTGCTTCCAATTCAGGAAGCATGCCAAACCTGGCCCAGAAGGAGATCCGCAATGGTGTCTACCCAAAGGACCAAGGGCAGCCCCCAGCCAACTGCTACCTTTCTGGTTATGCCCCTTACACGGAATGTGATGTGTATTATAACAGTGGCTACGTGTATGAGAACGGGACGGAGGGCCAGTACACCGTCAACCCTTCCTACCGCTCATCAGGACACTATGGATATGAGCGCCGCTACCGGGAGTTCAGGTCTTTCCATGAAGATGAAATGGAGAGAGTGCCACACAACCCTTACGCCACTCTGCGCCTGCCACGGAAGCCTCCTGTGAAACCTGAGCACATCACCAAAAATATTCACAAGGCCTTAGTAGCGGAACATCTTCGTGGCTGGTACCAACGTGCCTCTGGGCAGAAGGACCAGGCTCTTGGCCTGCAGGCAGGCTTTGAGGTTGACAGAGGGTCGCAGAGGAACCTGGGCTTTGCAGGGCTGCAGGTACCATGTTGTCCGAGCAGCCGTGTATCGTCTTTCTCTTCAGGTAATAGTCAGTCTATCGCTTTCTTGCCCTTGGCTCTTTCTTCCCTGCTTTATGCCTCTGTGACGTCCCAAACGTCACGCACTGCAGTCCAACTGTCTCTTGCAGGTACAGGTACACCCAGTTCTCTGATCACAACAGCATCTCCGTTTGCTTCTACATTCATTTATTTTCATATGCAGAATTGTGTCTCCATTCTAATAAATGGGAAAGCTTGCTTGCTTGCTTGCATAGAAACTCCCTATATATATTAGAGAATATATTTTCTTGGGAGACAGAAACAAAGCTCAAAGACTCAGATGGATTAGCAATGCCCTTGGACCATCAGTAGAGGTGCTGCTGGTGTTCTTATCCCATTTATCAGTGCAGGTCATGGGGAAAAGAATTATCCAATTGTCTGAAGCGGAAACAACTTTGACACAATCAGGGAAATTAGTACAGAAAAGTACACAGCCGTCAAATGCAAGTACCGATGGGAAAGGTTCAACAATTCTGCACCGAATACCAGTTAAGTCTTGTAAGGTTGCTGTACTGCATTACTGCACTGCACTGCAATTCAATCTGTTCTGAAATCTTTCCAGAAATTGCAGTTGGTGCAGAATGTGGAAGCCTGGCGCCTGAACAGTATTTGCTAAGGGGAGCCTCTCGTACTTGTGTGAAAAGAGCTGCTTTGGTCACTAGTTCATTTTGGGGAGCAAGTCAAGGAGGCTGATCCTTCAATGCATCAAAGCGCTTGCTTGCTGGCTGGCTGGCTCAGAGGATACCTGCTGTCCTGTAATCCTCCCTGCCATCCGAGTCTGGACTTAGGTTGGTTGTGTTGCAGATCAGGGCTTGCTGGGCTGTTTTGCTCTAGCTGCAGAACAGCCTGCTCAGACCAAGCCCACCTGGTGTTTTTGTCTTTGCTGAAACAAGCTTACAGAAGTAGAAATAACCCTGTAGACTTTAGAGGAGTAGCTAAGAAAGAGCCTTCTGATAATTCTTTGAATTACAGTTTGAAACAAGAGAAGGATATATATATATATATGCAGGCACATGTCTATGTTCAAATTACAGCACTGCCTACTATTTCTAGTCCTAATTTATATAGCATTTCTAATGTGCAACAGGTTTAATTGATAACGTCGTCATCTCACCAACCTAGACAGTGGTGTATAAGAAGCCACAGAGGAAGTTGCAGCCACCTGGTCTGGGTGGAATGGAAGTCCTTTGAGCAAGCCTAGTTTTGAAAGAATGGCAAAGTGGCTTAGAAGCTAGTTGGGGTGTCAACAGTGTGCAGGAGGTTAAGAAACTTGGGAGAAGCCTCCTGGCTCACTCAAGTGGCTCATCCAGTTCCATGTTCCACTTCCCATAGTGGTCACATCCAGGCAGTTAATTAAGTTTTCTTAACCACAGAAGGTAGCAATGAATACATCCAAAGTTATTGCACAATAGAAGAAATACTTACGAGAATAATAATACTGTTAGTTGGATGGATAGTGGAAGGTCAAACAAAACCCAGGTTGATGGAACATAGTAATAAAGACCACCTCTTTCTGTTAGAAAAAAGATGCAGAATGTGTTGACACCTTCACAGCAGCTATTCTTGCACAACGCTGAACATTCCAAAGGCTATTGAAAGAATGAGTTGAATACATGGAGTTTGGGAAGCCGTAATAAGAGATAAATGCACACAAAATAAGGAGACGAAACTGGACAGTTCTGAGAGAGCATGGTGCACTTTAGTTATATATTTAGAAAAGGTTGAAGCAGTGCCATTGAATTGAACACACATAAAAATATACTTCATCTAGATTAAAATCAAATTTTAATTTTTGTCTATGTGGTGAAGAGATTTATAGTGGGATAAAGCAATTGCTGCTTTGTGTTTATGTGTCATGAATTCTCTTATATATTCTGAATTAAGACAAAGCAGTTGTTAAAAGAGGAAGCAGAATTTCAGCATACTGTTGCTCCCTTTATGACTCTACCTCAGGTTTAAAGCCTAGCAATCCATTAAGAAAGAGGTTCACTGCTGCCACCAGAATGACAGACCGACAGACAGACCTCTTCCTTCCTTCCTTTCACAAGTTTGTCTCCATCAATGCAGCTTTTCAATATGGATTTTTTTTGAGCTTTCACACTTGCATGAGAGGAAGAGCTATGCTGCTGAGGGAGCTTTGGCTAGTGTGTAGTACAGACATCTGCAAATAAATAAATGAATGAAAAAAGCCAAGTCTTGAACAAAATGTTATCCAGATGCCCAGTTTCCAAAGGGCTAAGCAGCAAAGAGTCTTGTGGCACTTTAAAGACTAAGAGGTGAATCCTATAAAACAGCATTCACAGGATGCTGCCTGCTTCATCAGATAAAACCTGGTATTCAGTTCTACCTTTCTTTTCCCCACTCCCTGCTCCTTTTAGCATCTTCTGGGAACTGGCGAAATCAGATTTCACCAAGATTTTCTGATTACGACACACTGTCTCAGTCCTCTTATGCCAGCTCTTATGGGAATGTGTATGGCAGCCACTCACTGCAGAGCAGGTAAGTTTTGTGCAGTCCGTGTGTCATGCTAATTTACCTTGTGGGGCATCTACGGCTTGTGAAAATTTTGGAAACATTCGAATTACCAAACAGCTTTGTGGAGTACATACATCTGGTACTTTTAAACAAGTCTATTGGCTGCTACATTGTTTTTAACATCTAAAACTTGTAAAAAATATTTTGTATTATGGAAAGTTGCTATCGTAGTTTTAGTGTATCCTGTTTAGGAACTGCTGTACACTGCCCAGAGAGCTTTAGCTATTGGGCAGTATAGGTGTTCACTAAATAATCTACATTTGTAAGGCAGGGACCATCAGAATATTCAGTTTTTTCTTAGGAATGTTGCTTTATGGATTGAAGTGTGCAGGGCATTGCCTTAGCCATAGATTTTAGTCTGTTGTGCTGAACCTGCATTGCACCAGAAATTCATTACTGCAATGAGAGTGTCTATCAGAGAAGCAGCATAAGGACTATGGATAACATCTATCTCACTAAACCTGTCCCTGAAAATACTGGTCCCCTGGTGAGCTTGCATGACAGCAGTCCAGGTTGCCGGTCCCCTGCCACCGATTCAGAGACCGGAAAAATCGCACTTATCTAGAGTCTGATGCCAATCAGTTGCATTTCTGGATCAGCCTACAACACTGTCCAGTGCTCTGGAAATCTGAAATGCGTGACGCAAGATCCTGTTCCATGATGCGGTGCCGGTGCATCATTGGATAGTGACTGTTAGTGTTTATTTGCATATGCAGCATCTCTCAGGTTGAGCCATCTGCGTGCAGAGATTAGGTTAAAGAAGAAAGAGCAGGCTGGGCAGGAGAAATGGGATGCATGTCTATTTGTTAATGAAGGACACCAACAAAACTGCTCCTGCTTATGCTACTGAAAAGTACGAGCTGCTTCTGCACAGGCAGTGCTCACAGTCACGGATTCCATTGCGTGGTGCAGAGGGAGGCGCACGTGGCCCTCCTGCCGCATGCAGAAAGTTGATGAGATGTGAAGGCGCCATCCCTAGGCCTGCTGTCACGTCCCTTATGCTCCTCTGGTGTATGTGCAGAGCACTCTCCTCACATTTCTCGAGGTCTGTCACTGCCTCCAGCATGCAACCAGCTGTAAGCGGACAGTATTAAGTAGGCACATGTTGTTTTATTCCTGCAGCAGCCACCCAAGTCACAGCTGAAAGTCTTGAGTCTGGTGACTTCTGAGACCTTCTGTACAGGGAACAGGGAGTCACGGGTGCTTGGCTCTTTGCTGTGCAGGTCCGCGCCTCAGCCATGTGACTGGCTGAACCAAGTGACCCTGTGCAGGCTCCATGTTCCGCATGGCTGTTTGCTCATGTGAATTGGCCTTTGCAGGGGGGCGGCATTCGCAGTGCAGGAGCTTCGAATGCCCGATCGCCACTCTTACAGCCTTGTTCTCATGGCAGTTCTGGCAGTAGTAGGTAACCTAGCAGAGAGCAGCACTGCCAGTCGTCTCGTTGTGCCGCTCTTTTGCTTCCTTTCCTGGCCTCTGCTTCTGGGCTTGCCCCTCTTTTCATTTTCTTATCTCCACCTGTCACCTACCAGAACAAAGGCCTTCTGTCCAGGGCACTGCATGTGCCTGCAAGAATGAGATCATGTTTAAATAATCTTGGGCTAAATGCAGCCAGCTCAACATAGTAAGTACCATTTTGTGTCGTGGTTTGTACTGAGCCGGCTGCTGTTTCCTTTGCTTATCGCAGAGCAGGCTTGTGTGAAGTTGTCCAGCGAGACGTTAGCCTTTGCTTGCTTTGACAGACGGTACCCTTACAAAGTTGTATCAGCTACTGCAGTTGATTTTTAACTAAACTTCTTGCAGTTCTTAACTTGTTTTCAGTGGAGTGGCTAAAATAATATTCTGATGCTTTATTACTAATTTCCTGATTGTACTCGTTGGATTTCAAAGACTTGAAGGTGATCATAGTTTGGCTTGGACATACACCTGAATTATGGCTAAACTGATCTTGAATCTTGATCTTGAAAGCATTTTTGTCCTCTGAAGCAGTTGGGGAAAAGACTCCCAAAGCTATTTTGCTATTTTCAATTAACTGCAGTTTAGCATTACTTCCAAACTCAAGCTGTAGTTAATCTTGACTATTGAAACAAGCTTTATGGAAATAAGCTCTTCATAAACTGCTCATTTCAGTAAACCATAGTTAAGATCAACCACAGTTTTTCTGGGTTTGGACATAATACTAAACTGAAGTTAGTTATAAATGCTTCCCAAATGTTGCACCAAAGGAGGAAAGAGGAGAAGGAAATACATGATCCTGAGGTTCATTTACACAATAGACCATAGTTTAGCTTTGCCTCCAAATGCAGCCACTGAATGGTTAAACCTCCTACTGCCAGCTCTGGACTATGGAGCTTCTTTCACTCCTAAGGTGCTTTCGTTTGTCATTACTGTAGCAGTCAAGTGTCAGACTGGGACTAAGGAGAGCTAGATTCCACTTTGCTGTCAAACTCAGTAAGTAAATTCGAGCCAATCACTCACTATCAGTCTAACCCTCCTCTCAGGGTTGTTGTGAGGATTGTGTATGCTGCCTTGAGTGCCTGGCAGGAAAAAACGCAGGATAAGCATGTGTATAAATAAATAATATAAATTAATGGCAATGGAGAAGTTTCTCTTGCATGTACAGAGCTCCCCCACTGCCATAGGACTGCTGCTGTATATTTTCTGTTCTTTCAGTCTCCATAACATACAAAATCAAAATTATTGTTTTGCTAGTCTGTTTTTACAAGTATGTTGTAACTTGATTTTTTTAGGATAGAAATTCAAGCCGAGATGCTGTTTTGAATTTGTATTCAATGACTGTTTGTGTTGCAAAATGTTGGTGGGGCACACAGTCTGTAGCTGAAAACATGAACTGTTGATTGCAGTTTAAAGGCACCACTTTGAAGACGAGGGCTGTTGTGTCCACTCATGCACATGCTAGTGCAGCAGCTGAAATCCTACTTCACCTTGCACGTCAGTGATGCCCATACTTGTCTTACAGGATGTATGCTGAGTCCAGCCCATTGGGTAGTAATGAGAGGAACCAGTTGGAAGGCGATCTGCAAGAGAGCGAGCAGAGGCTGTTGTGGCATGAGGATTCGAAGCCTGGGACTTTAGTATGAACCTCTCTTCTGCTTCTATAACCCCACGTGCCTTGCACCTTACACTGTTCCTACACAAACAGGCTTCCAGGAACAACTCAAAAAGGAGGACCAGGATGGGAAGATAGAATGCCTTCAGCGAGCGAAAAGCTGCAAGATCTCATCCAGGCTAGCACAATAGTAATAAATCCAAGTCACTCCAACACGGAAGGGGAATGTTGACGTAAATCTCCTATCACACAATGCAACTTTTGGCTGAAGTATTTTTGCAAAGCACTTTTTTTACAAGATAGAATGCTGTTGCCATTAGAAACTTCCAAAAATGTGAAAAGGAGAATCTTGTGACAATTTTAGGAGCACAATTGAGAGAAAGAGAGAGAGGGAGAATTGCAGTGTTGGAGTCCCTCCTGCCACAGTTCCTGCCGATGTTTTTGTCATCTGTTGAAGGATACATGAGCCTGTGAATGGAGCAGAAGGTTGACTTTCAGCTGCAGCACTACTTGAAGGATGGTCAGGTTTTCGTACAGTATTTTGAATGAGGTTAAAGGTATTTTAAGGTGTGCTGTCCTGAATGTAAGCACGAGGGAAATGCCAGAAGGAGAGAGCGGCTGCACACTGCAGTGTACCAGATAAAACAGCCTGCAGAGTGGTTGTTTTGGGGGACGTGGGATTAGGCAGCTGCAAACAGATTTTAAGATGTTTTAAACATGTAATTTTTCACACTTTTCCTGTGGTATGTTTCCATTTATGCAAGGATGCATGCTGTTTGAATGTGGAAATGCACTGAAAAAGTATTTGGGGTGCTTCCAGACAATGCCTTTATTGTGCAATCGCCTTGCCTCATTCATGGATTTCTACTGGGGTTCCAAACAACAATGTCTTCCACTTGTAATCCTCCTGTAAGTTCCCACTGTTTCTTCCATCCTTTTTCTTTCCACAAAACAAACAAACAAATGTTAAGGAAGAAAAGCCAGATAGCTGCATGTTTCTGTTTGCTTGGTGGTGCTACGACTGGAGGCATCCTCGGTTTCGACAAGTGTGCAACAAAGAAAACTTCCAGTGCGACAAGCGATCTAATGCACTCAACAATTTGGTTCATGTTGGCCAGTATTATTCTCTCTTTTAAGATGAATGCAAATATAATACCAAATGGGTGCCTTAAAATCAAAGGGCATTAAAAGAGTAAAATGAGTTTTCCGAAAAGCAGTTACACCGTTCAGCTGAAGAACTGAGGAGCACAGCAGAGGATTATTGTGTGGCAGCTCTCCTGGAGTTAACCCATTTTCCAGATGTGAACAGTGTGGATCATCAGTCGGTCAGAAGAAAGAAATTGCAGGAAAGATGTACCAGAGGCTGAACTAAATTGATGTCTGACAGTAAGGAACAACGTTTTGTGATTCCGTTCCTAAATAAATGTGTGTCTGCCCTGCTCTGGAATCCACGTATCTAATTCAGGAATCAATGCCTGTTTCCATGTGTGGATTGAGTCCTATAGATCAGGACAACCAAGTTTTCAGTGAATTCGAATATTGGTTTTGGTGCAAAATCAACTGCAGGTTTGTTTTCCTAAGAGGGATTAGCCTACCTCATACCACCTACCTGTAGGAACAAATTAGCTTACAATTACCTAGTGTAAATTTGCAGACTGTAAAACTATATTTTTGTTTCTCACCTGTTCTCAACTTCAGGATTCTATACAATGGTGCTGTTTGGGGATCTTTTTTTAACATAGGACACATCACTCCTTGTTCATATTGTGAATAGAAATGTTTCTGGAAAAAAATGGATCTTTTTTTACTGATAATTCTAAAGCATGTAAGATAATTGTATACAGAGAGAGAGAGAGAGAGAGAGAGAGAGAGAGAGAGAGAGAGAGAGAGAGAGAGAGATTCCAAATTTGTCAAGCTGGTCCTTAGTCATTTGTATTATTAGAGTTTGGAATAAACATGGAAAATTGAAAAAAAATAATTTATTTCTTTTGTGCATATATGTATAGTCTTTTAGAAACAAAAACTTTTTTGCTTTATTCTTTTACTGCACCTGACTTTTTAAAGACCTATGGTTTTGAATAGGTCAATAAAGTTAAAAGTATACTAAATCTTTCTGCATTCTGTCTTTTATTTTATTGCTTAAACTTGTTTCTTGCAAGAGTGGATTGCAGCATAAAGACAAAATCTACAGGAAACAAACCAGCAAATGTTAAACATCTTTAAGTTCTATTGGCTTTAACAGGATAGCTAACTGTGTGCTTTTTTGCCTCCTATGAAATCAGTGGACGTTTTAAAAATGCCTTAACTTTGGCTAGGCCATGTTAAAAAGCCAGTGTAAAAATCAAGTAACTAAAAATTAAGGTAAAGCTCTTCAGAATGAGCACAATATTTAATCCCCCAGGCAAAAAACATGCACTCCCCATTCTCCCTCCCTGCCCAAACACATTCATGTACCACATACTTGCTGAAATCAGAGCCAGTAGCCTGCCTGGAGAACAGCTGTTTCAAGTACACCCAAGCCTGCTGCATGGGGTGAGGGAGGGAGCAGCCGCCAATTCGGGAACAAATGTGCTTGGCACCATGGGTCTGTCTGCAGGTTCAGGACTGTACATGGAGCAGCGCAAGGGTGGGCAACCGGTGGCCCTCCTGATGGTTTGGCCTGGAACTTCCACCAGCCTTAGCCATCACTACCAGGGTTAATGGTGGGAAAGCGATCTATTTCTCTAAAATGATTTCTAGGCCACTTTTAAAGGCAGTACCAAAATGTGGTGGTGGGTCAAAAAAGCTGGAGGTCACAAGTTTCCCACCCCTGGAATAATATCAGATGTGACTCTGGACTTTGAGACCAATGAGAATGGTTGCGTTAAAATGCCACTCCTCAGACCAGCAACCCTAGCCTTAATAGACAAAAAACAGAATGTCAGGCAAAAATACAAACACCTAGTCCCATTTTTCACTAAACTCAGCTGTTCAGTAACTATATGCTTACCATAACAAAGTTGTTATGCATTTCAACCTTGATTTTTCAAATTTCTTTTACAATATTTCACATAACAAATGGCAATCAAATGTAACCAAAATGAAAGTCTTCAGCAGCCTGTCTGCTAGCTACCTTTCCTAGGTTTCCTGCACTTGTCTCTCTACTGCTTCCCTCCATCAGGCCCTTTCTCATATTTAGCACCATGGGCTGTATCAGACTGTGCTGAGGATGTAACACTCGTTCCAGTGTAATCGCAGGAGGCACTGTTGGCACAACAGAGCTTTTTAGCCTCTATAATGCCAGCAATGAACAGAAGCACATGCTCCCAAATCAGGGCATAGCGGCAGAGCTCCCATCTGTGAGCTCAGCTCATCTGGCCCATTCCAGAACACGTGCTTCTGTATGCTTATAACTGCAAGTGCCCCCTTGCACAAGCAGTGAGTTTCCCAAGCACACAGGTGCAACGGGTTGAGATCCGTGACATTCAGACATTCAGACATTCAGGCACCTTCTTTGGCCCTTGTTCCGTTAGTCATCACTTCAGTTTGCTTCCCATCACCTTTCCTTTAACCCAAGCCAAAATGGGTGCAACTTTATTCCCATCCTAGGGCTCTATATGCAGGCTCCAAAAACAAAGAGTTGGCATAGTGGGGGCCAGGGGAGGGGCAAGCTAGAGTAGGGTTGTGACCAGGGTGGAAACTAGAGCACCAGTCCAAATTACCCCCACAGGGCCAGCTATTCATTAAAAAAAAAAACAGCCACACAAGGTCAAACAGCGAGATAACATCATGTCTAGCTTTGCCTTCAGACAATGACTAAGACCTCCAAAGCTCTGTTATTTTTCTTTTCATCAATTAGCAAAATTACCTCCTTTTTCCTTCTATCTACATGCTCTCACTTTTATTTCTCTGACAGTAGGTATCCTAAAAGATCATCTCAAGACCAGTTCTGATTTCAGTTTGCTACATGCCATGAGAAGCCCGTAGACATTCATTCTAGTTCGGTGCCACCGGCCGTCAGCCATCTTCCCTCTTCCCCTCCACCCACTTCCCCAGATTTGTAAAGATACAAGCCACACTCTGCACTATGTCATTATCTAGGCCTCTGTACGGTGGCAGGTGTGATCATACCGTTTCCTTCACGGAAAAACTTTTAAGACACAATCCTATGCATGTTTAGACAGAAAGAAGTCTCACAGTTCCCAGTCTGGCTAGTTGGGGAATTCTGGGAGTGGCAGGAATCACTTCTGTTGAAATGTTTGTATCCTTGTGCTGTTGGTGCCTCAGAAAACAGATTGTTTCTTCCCAGCCTGCCGAAGAGAGTCTGTGGCATGCTATGTTATGGAAGATCAGTTCCCAGTCTGGGCATCATGGGTGGCTGGGAGCACCAGTTGTGAGCGGCCCACGATACACACTGGTTATGATGAACACCAAAAATGCACACATCTAGGCACAATCCAACTTGCAGAGAGAGAAGAAATACAGATTGATAAAAGGTCAGATATTGCCTGTTTTTCAGATTTTCTTCATCTTTACCTTGATGGAGATTTTCTCCATCTTACCTTTGCCAAGAGAGCAAATGGCCTCCATATGCGTTAAGTGGTTGATGATACTGAGTTAATTCAATACAGGATAAATTCTGAATATTTACAAGAACTGAACAAGGTTGTCTTGAATGGGAGTTTTTGGAGGTCTCTCTTTCATAGGGTCACTGTAAGTCAGAAATGACTTGAGGGAGGAACAACAACAAAATTCTGAATATTTTCATGTTTCATTCCAAATCAGATGTAACAGAATCCCTGAGGCATGACACTGAACAGGTTTTTTAAACCTTGTTATAAAAGGCAAAAAGGCTTTTTTCCTGCTATGAATATTTCAAACTAGAAACTCTTGACAATTCCCCAACCTGCTGTTATTTAACCAGTCACCTAAAATCTGAAATGACAGGCGTAGTCCCCTACCCCATCCCCCAAAAAAACTGCTAAGGACTGCTCCCTTTCAGTGCTTTATTATGCTCTGCCTCTAGGTTGCAGATTGGGGAATAAGAGCTATTTTTTGCATGTGGTGATAATGAGATTATATCATGCAATCACCATAGACCACATGTATCACAGTGAAGGTATATATATGATATCCCATGTGCTGTCTATACCAAAGGATTTGGGAAAGAGCCCTTGGACTTCAGCCCGGCACTGCTTCCTTCTATACCATGAGAAGCCAATCAAGCCTTTGTTTTAAACAGGGGTCCCCAACCCCTGGGCTGCAGACTGATAGAGGTCTGTGGCCTGTTAGGAACCAGGCCGCACAGCAGGAGGTGGGTGGCGGGTGAGTGACGGAAGCGCCATCTGTGAGCATAACCTCCATCATTTCCTCCTCCTCTCGCTCGTGGGCTGCCATAAGCACTAAGGTGCAAGAGAAGGAGGCGGGACGTCAAGAGTGCTCTGACCAACTCAGCCCAATCTTTTTCAAATAGGCTAAAGCTTCTCTGACAGACTCTTTGTTTCTCCAGTGGGACAACGACGTGAGCTGCCCTTCAACCAAAAGTATCCAATAGCACGTGTGAACTGTGGCTGGGACACAGGGCATGCACTCCAATAAAAGAGGTGGAATGGCAGAGGCTTAGACCAACGGGAGCGGGCGGATTGAGGTGAGGGGGCGGGGCAGGCCTATCCCTTTTTTTCAAAAGGTTGGGGACCGCTGCTTTAAAACAAGCAGATCAGCATTTGCTCTGTTGTCTGCAACGTGCTGCAAGGCAATACAGCACAGAGCCAGTTTACTGGGCAGAGTCCATGCATTACTTACTGCCAGAGGTACCCTGCTGGTGTGGGCGGCGCTCAGGGGTATTTGCCCATCAGAAGCAGCTGGGTCATCCACAACCTCCCCCAGTGTCCTTCCTTCTTTCTTTATCATAGTGGACACACAGCAGGATTTCTCCCGACCAAAAGAAGGTGTGACTTTCGTGTATTGCTTTCTCCAACAATATATACAGAAATACTTTTCTTCATAAACAAAGGGAAAACTGTTCAAAGAAAAGCAACTTCCACAAACTGTTACCTAAGTGTGTCATGATTTCAAAATGCTTGGGACCAGCTATTCTTGCAGTTGGGTCCTTGCTCTTTTTCCTATGTAACAGAAAAACACACCTTCCCTTGAATTCTTTCCTGTTTACAGACATTTTCACTCATTTCTGTGGAGTCCTTTGGTAGAGTTTCCCATGTGCTCCATTCATTCTTCAGAGTGTTATACAACATAGTCCAGATTCCAAATGAGAGGCCTGGCTACTTACAATCGTCAAAGCAGTAAAGGCAAAATAAAGGAGGGGCAGGACTGGTCTTGTCTGTGCTGGCTTTGCTGGTCCTTCTGGCTCAGCAACCTCATCTGAAATTACTACTTCTTTAAAAGCCCCGGTGATGCCTCAACTGAGACTGGGGCAAAAGCCCTGCTCCCCAGAACACTAATGTCATGTCTGGCTAACCACCTCAAAAACAGAGGGCACGCCTCAAGTGCTGACAGCTGCACAGGTTGCCAGCGCTCCACCTGGTCTCCAAGCAAGGCTACGTGTATTGCCGAGGAAGGAAGCGGGAGCCAGCAAATGCCACAGTGGCAAAAGGCATTCCTCTGTAGTTATTTTAATTGAGAAAAGGTGGGAAACCTGCTCCTTTTCCCACATCAAACTGGTCTCTCGCCGATAACTGGTATGGCTGGAAGAAGGTGTGCTTGGCGAATGGGAGGGGGCATCCATAGAATATGACCCACTTTTAATCAGGGGGAAGAATTTAGCCTGCAATCCTGAAGTTGCTGGGGAGGGGGTGTCCCAGGGCAGCTGGATGCTGCAGATCACTCCCTCTCTTAGTGGAAGGAGAACGGTCAACGCTGGCTGCTGGCAAACCGTCCATTGCTAGGCTGGTGGCTCTCATGCAACGGATTTTCCACCACCCCACCATAGGATTGCTCTGCTAATTGCCATAGTCAATCATTGCAACTTTGGATTGCTTGCAAAGGGATCAACAATTAATCAGGGAGTAGCTTCTTGTAAAAGAAAATATTATGCATGACAAACTATGCATTGTGCACCATCTTAAAAAAGAGATGTCGCCTTTTCTCGGGCACATGAAGGAGTGCCTTTTCTGTGATGGGCCAGTGCAGTGCAGCTGGCGTTGCGCCTGGGAGATCTGGTTCTATTCCCCACTCAGCCACGAAGGTCCCTGGATGACTGTCAGCCGGTCACTCATTCTGAGCCTTAAATACCTCCCAGGGCTTTTTTTTGTGAGTTTTAAATGGAATGGAGGAGGACTTTGTAATCTGCCTTGAGTTCCTCACAAGAGAGGAAAACATTGTATCAGTGCAATGTGGTGGTGGTGGTGATGAGTGCACATGCATGCTTCATCTAAAACCAAATTTTCAGAAATATTATTTTTTTAAGCGGGAATTAATTGATGAACTGCTTAAAACTCATGTAATTAAGTATTTCATTTATTTTGTTTATTTCATTTCTGTACTACCCAATAGCCAAAACTCTCTGGGTGGTTTACAGCAAACAGCATGCAAGATTTTTTGTCAGGAGTGAGAGGCTTTATTTTAGCCTTTGGCTCACGTTATGCTGTTAGTCCTTCTAATAGCAGGTTCAGCTGGTGATGGCCAACAAAAATGGAGTCACTGGCAGTAGTGAGAAACAAGACTGAGGTAGCAGCCTGCTCAGAGAAAACCCAGCATTTTCAAAGCCCCTCAGTAGGACCATAAAGGATCATAAGGACCGTAAAATGACGGACAGCTAGAAAAGAAAAAAATGAGGGTTTGTGTGGAATGTACTTCCTGGAAGAAATCGAGTGATACTTTGGCTCACAAACTTAATCCATTCCAGGACTCTGGTCGTGACCCAAATTGATTGTGAGCCAAGTTAAATTTCCCCATAAGGTTCAATGTAAATAAGGTTAATCCGTTCTGTAACTATTTTTTTTT
>NW_025336347.1:10074230-10178016 GCF_004798865.1 Varanus komodoensis
GGGGGGGGTTGGGAGAGAGAGGCGCGATCATGCTGGCGGGGGAGATGGCCAAGTTGTGCTAGTGCAGGAGAGACAGGCACACTCACGGGCACACTCATGCAGGAAAGACAGGCGTGCTCTCAGCCGTCCCTCCCCCGCACCTCCTGCATGATTGCGGCCATCTCCCCACTCAGGGGGGTGGGGAGACGGCCGTGATCATGGTCGCCATCCAATGCGGAGTTCGCAACCCGAGTCAAAATTTTTATGAAATTTTTGTTTGCGACCCGATTTGGGCGTGAACTGAGGCATTCGTGAGCTGAGGCACCACTGTAGTTGGTTTATGCCATGAAGAATAACACTCGTGTTAGAAGTGGTGGCCCAGTTTGTCTGACTAATGGCCCAGCCCTTGTTTATCCCAATTATCCTAGCCTCCTGCCCACTTTGCAGTGTGACCTACTATAGAGATGGCTCCAAGATGAACAGCTTGTTTTGAGCAATAATGTTAAAAATAATATTAAGCATTTGTCTAGCTCACTTAAAGGCATTCAAAATCTTTCACTATGATCTCAGTAAATGTCAAGAATGAGAGGATTCCATGAATAGAATAAGTCATCAAGATCACTGGAAGACTGAAACAAGATTTCTTTGCACTTTAGAGCAGGAGCACATGCCTTGCAGGCAGAACATCTCAAGTTCACACCTGCAGCTTGGGTAATGTGGATAGGAAAGAGACGCTGCCAGTACAAGGCAAATATCTGACTCCGTATTTGGCAGTGTTATATGTTCACCAGCACTCTAAGTGGTGTTTCAGCAAGAACCTGCTGGCTCAGGGGTGTTTTACCATCAGGGTGAACCCACCCTCTGCAATAGGAGTTATCAGAGGTAGCAATAAGCAGCCAGAGATTGTATCCCAAAGACACCCTGACTGTGTCTCTTTTCCACATCACAGGGCCCTGAGTATCAACCTGCTTTGTGCTAGAATGAGATGTCAGGACACGCTACAAACAAACTGCCTGGGTTCAGAAAACACAATATCTGCATTCAAGGACTGAGTGTGTGCTGCTGTTGAAATGTGGGTGGCTGTTCAAACATGGACTATTGTGTTGTCTGAACTCAGCCAAGTTCACAAACTGTGGTGAACAGCCCACAACAGAGTTCGGTTCTCTTCATGGGCTGTTTTAATCAAAAAACCATAGCTTGTTAGCTCAACTGGATAACACCCATTTCAACCACAACCCACAGGTCAACAACAGCGACAGTCAGCTTTTAAGAACAGGTTTTTGTGTTGCCTGAACCCACTGCATGAGGCCTTCTGTGGCCACAAGTTCTAATTTCCGGCTTCAGTAAACACTCTCCATTATTGTTATTGCCCTTAAAGGAGTTCAGTGCGCTACACCCATCTGCGAACAGCTGCCACAGATCAGCCGAGGCGATCCAGACCGCAGGATGCTATCGGCATGGAGCAGGTGCACTGCAGGAGTGTCTGCAGGAAAAATAGCTCCAGCTGACTCAGCCGTGCATACCAACCCGGCCACATGCCTCTGGGGACCGCGACTTCATCACTCGCCTCCGAATCCCTTCGGTATGACTGCACGGCACTTCCAGGATCCATTCCCAAAGCAAATGAAATGAAAATATAAAATATCTCCCTGCTGTCAAACAGTGCGCCCTTTTCATAGCCTGGATTGCATTAACAGCCTTTTAACAAGGTGTGGACTGCACGGGCTCAGTACCCAGAGAAGTGTAAGTCCCTGCAGTTCTGTGGACTCTGCCCCTTGGCTCACAGGCACATGTTTAGAAGGAATGTGTGCAATGACCAGGCAGGCACAATGTGGATTTTTACCACTGATGGTCTGTCCTGATGCCCAAGTCCTGCTCTGGCATTTCCACATGGCACATTTGGCCTTCCGAAATCACAAACAAGAGCCCCTTCTGTGGTTCCTCTGGACTGTGATGGCTTGTTGGATCATTCTGCATCGTCTGGGAAGCACAACCCATGGCGGCACGGAGGGCAGACCCGGAGAGCTGTTTAGAGGCCTGTGCTGCTGTTATGAAGCAGCCGGCCAGTCAGTGCCATTGACAGCGGCCATTTTGCATGGCTGTCATTGCTGGCCCCAGTCTGCCTACTCTTGCCCTAAAAGTTCTCTTTAGGATCACCACAGAAAGGAGCGAAGCTGCTCAGCTCGCAAGAGTGTGTGGGGGAGGATTCTGTTGGGGGGGGGTGCCTAATAGGGGGCAGCACTGCTCAGGTGGTACCCTCACTCTCACCCACATGCAAGAGAGGCACCCCCATCCAGTGCCCACCATAATCTAGTGCCCATAAAAACAGGCCAAGACCTGACAGGCCTGTCTTAGCTATTCTACCATTTAGGTGCCACAACCAAACAGGCCCTCTGTTGCATCTCTCCCAGCTGCAGCTGGGGCCATCTGAGCAGCGGATATGACGATATGACGCAGGGTTGTTTTGCTTTGAGATGGGCTGTGTGGGAAGCGGCGGCTATGCGCATTGCGAGTGGCCTTTAACTTGTGAGTCAATCCAATTAACACCCAATCAGCTGATGTTCAAGCAAATGCAATCACTGCTCTGTACATTAAGCAAGGACAGAAAGCCAGGCTCCTAACCCTGATACCAGGCCCATCATAGGACAAGGACATCAAACACTTTTCAATCTGTAGAGTTAAGGCTGGAGCTGAACTGAATTAGACACAGAGAGAGGTTTTTTTTGGGGGGGGGCACGTTTTGATTTTAAGTGCTTTCTTTTATATATAAGGTCTTTAATGGCAAGGGGAGCTCCCAGAGAGGAGCACCCCAAGACCTATGATACCACTGGGAACAACGCTGCATCAGAACGCAGCTGAGTTTGGAGTGGGGCATTTTATAGGGCTGGAGAACATCACAGGGTGCTCCCTGCAAGGCCAGTGGCTACCAACATTTGCAGAAAAAAGAAGAAAAAGGGGGGATCTTTAAAAGTCTCATTTAAAGAGCGAGTGCTCATAGCCCCACCAAAAATCACTAGAATTTGGTGTCCTCCCTTGAAGGTCTCAAAATATCTGCCATTTCCATGGGAGATTAATGTCCTCATAAAAGGGGTGTTGTGTTTTTTTCCCGTCACCTTCTCAAGTCAAAGCAGTTTTGTGCAGCAGCTTCTGGCCCTTCTCCATTCCAACAGCCCAAGTAACTTTAGGCCATGTCCACAAATCACAACTCTCAAGAAAGGACTGTTTAGTGTGCCCAAATAAGGGGATATCACTAAATTGTGTGTATCCTTATGTATTTATTATGACATCATATAAAGGCAACTAATATACCAATAGCTACAGTGGCCAATCCAATGCCTACAGGAACCTCATGCACTGGGCATGAAGGCACCCCCTGTTGTTTGCCATGACATTGGACGGTTGGAGGTGCATTGCAGCTGAACACGGAGGCTCACTAAGCAATCCACAAACCTTCCTCACTAAACTAAGTGCCAGCTAAATCCGCGGCTGGCGCTCCCTCTTGTAGTGAGCTTGTTAAGCGCTGCAGTCCCTGGCAGCTGTGGCCGCGAGCACCTTCCGAAAACCCCGGGCCACGGCCCGTAATAATCTCCGCGAAGAAAAGCAGCATTTCCCGAGCTGGAGCAGCGAGGACCTCTGGTGCCCGAAGGGCCTCACTACACCGGAGGGGCTCGCCATGGAGAACGGCGAGGACCGTCAGTCCCACCTGTGATCGAGAATTAGGGCTCCAAGCCTGTCCTTTCCCAGCCCTGTTGGTTCTTATAAGATGCCTGCATAGGCGGTTGGTTTGTTTACCACTTCAGCTTTTATGTTGATTGGGCCAGAGCGCCATCTGCTTCATTAATTCATTGCAAATGAAAAAGTTGGCCTGCAGGCCGAGAGCGCAGGCACTGCTGCATCGCAGCTCCCTCCGCTGCCCTTTCCGTTGCTGCATGGCACCCTACGCCCCTCCCCTTTCTCACTCGCACCCATCCTGCCACCCCCTTCCACTCCTCCTCCCGCCATCAAATCCCCTTTGCGCTGCCGCTGCCCCGTTGCACCCCCTTCCCATCCCTTCCCCTTCTCATGCCCCACACCCCTCTTCTCTTCCCACCATACCCCTTCCCCCTTCCTTCACTGCAGTGCCCCTTCTGCCCCTTTCCTCCGAGCCACATGGCCAGAGGAAGCAGCGGGCTTGACTCTTCACAACCTTGTCCAGGCTGGCTTCCTGTAAAGCCCCCCAGCTCGCTTCCTCAGCCAGTGTGAGCCCCACGAGCCACCCCCTTGCTGCAGCAAAAGCTCCTGCGGGAGAGAGCTTGGGTGGCGGCGGAGACAGCCAAATTTGCTGCTTCTCCTGCTCTGTGGTCTGATATGGGGGCTTCAGCCACTTCACGGGAGGGTTGCCCATGGCAAGATCTTCCACTTCTTAAGTATGACTTGAAACTCAGCATTTCTCTTATGAATCCCAATTATTATGGGAAACAGCGTCTGCCAAAGAAAAAAGAGCATTATTTAATTCTGGAATGAATGGGAAATGAAATCAAGCTGGTCTTTCAAAAGTGAAAGCAGCATCTGCAGGATGCCTGGCAAACTCTGAATACGTTCATCGTCGTAGGCCAGTTCAAGGTTTGTTGTACCAGCCAAAGGCCATGATGAATGCATCAAATATATGTGCACAGACAACAAAATGAAAAATTTCAAACAATATAAAATATAAATATATTTAAATATACAGTACCATGAACAGAAATCCATCTTTAACTTAACTCTGATTCTCCAATGCAGTTTATAACAATTTGGTCTAATTTTCTCTTCCTGATCCTTTTTGCTGCCAAAGTAAACAAAGCAACTTTATGTGTCACCTAACAGTTAATATCACTTAAAAGAAAAGGAATTGTTTCTGCCAAGGCATTCCGG
The DNA here is from genome assembly GCF_004798865.1 of Varanus komodoensis. NCBI lineage: Eukaryota > Metazoa > Chordata > Lepidosauria > Squamata > Varanidae > Varanus > Varanus komodoensis. The sequence goes on from NW_025336347.1 coordinate 10,079,103, forward strand.
TATCTGTATGTTAACAAGAGTTTCTCTGGGGTCATTATAAAGAGGACAGATTAACATGTAATGGACAATGTCTTCAACTTGAAATAAACCACAAACACATAATCTGCATTCAAAAGGCATGTTGTTATATTGCCCATCCAAAACAGGTTGGCATAACTTAAAGTTGCAACTCACTAAAAGCATTTCTTAAAGAGAATGGTCTCAATCTGGACAGAGAGCTAGCTCTGTAATTTTCTTTTTTTCAAAAGAGGAATCCACTGGAAGAATTTAGAGTTTTTAATTAATTGTCGGCCTTTCCTAGAATCTATCAAAAAAAAAAAAAAAAAATCCCAACCCCTTAATTGTCTCTTATTCAGAGTAAAGATGGTATTCAAATCAGAAATATAGTAGCTACGTGCCAAATTATGGAACATTTGACTTCCAGATATGGTTTTCATTCATTTCCAAATGGCACAAAGCTGGGAAGTGCTTGTTAAGGAGAACAGCCATTTGTTTAAGATCGCGCAACTGAGCAGAGTCTCCTTTTGTCGTGATTAATGGCCATCCTGATTTTGTGCACAAAAAGACTGCAGGAATTGTGGGAGGAAGACAACAAAGTTGACAAAAGAATTTTACTGGTACCCTGTGCTCTTTCCATGAGAGCGACTCATTAAAAAGGATGCCCAAAGATCTAAATGAGTGAGTTGTGCAATAACATGTTAGTCCAGGCACCATCTGTGCTTAGATCTTATGCCTGCCAAAAACCACAATCTTCATGTTATTTATTGACATATCTTCATGTTTAGAGTAAGTAAAATGAGAAATGAAAGATAAATATGGGTCACGCTGTAGAAGAAGGAACACGATTCAAGGCTAAAGGCATGGAGAGAGCAGACCTAAGAGTACCTTCAAGCAGAGGAATAAAATGCCAGTTATGACCCATATGAGGAGAATGGAAGCACAAACTATGGCACATTATGTGCTAAGGTATCTCTGGGACAGCATAGCTCTGAGTTATTCAGTCCGTGGAGGAGAAAAAGGACAGCACAGAAACAACATGCTGCAGTAATGGTCACATTTTTTGCTAACGTGCTGTGTTACACCGCAAAGCAGGATTGGTTGCTGCCAAGAACAGGGCTTGCAATCTTTGGGGGTCAGTGGAGACATCTGGAATGAGTGTGTGTCATGGTGGACGGGCACCAGGCCTCACCAGCCCAGGTCATACCTGTGCTCTGGCTGGAAAGCCCCAAGCTGCTGGGTCTGAGGTGAGGGAGAAACGGAGGCTGAACTGGCAGGGCCTTGAGCCAACGGAGGTGGACTAGCATGGCTGGCGGAGGGACCTCGGCAGCAGCTGGGGCTCATCCAGAGGAGACAAGGAAGTTCTGAGGAACAGCCGGACGGGAGGGAGGCAGGTGGGGAAGAGGGTCTGGATGCGGCGGGAGAGCACACGCCATGCCGAGGCAAGTAGCCGCCTGCTGCCACTGCTCAGGTTTCCTTTGATGGGCAACCTGGGAACCTCCCAGGAGGAAGCAAGGAAAGGACTTCAGGCCTAGCCAAGCCTGGCTTTACCCTCTAGTGTGGAAGCAGTGAGGAAGCCCGTGGTGGTGCAGCCGGGCTGGGGGAGCCATTTCCATTGGGACAGGCAATGCTTGCTATGGGGAGTCAGAGAAGGAAGGCCACCGGAAAGGCAGGTATTTCAAGCAAAGGGTGTGGGGCACTTTTGTGGTCTGAAGTCAGGAAGAGGAGAAAGGAGGCAGTTTAGAGCAAGAATCTCTGAGCTGGTGGGTCTCCCTGTGGGAACTGGAGGCAAAAACTTGCAAATAAAGACTGTCTGCACTTCTCTTTAGAGTCCTGTGAATATGGAGGCCATGGAGGTGGGTGGGTTCAGTGGACCTCTTCTTGAGGATGGGCATGCTCACAAGATGGATCCTGAGGAGAGGGGCTTGCTTAGTCCCAAAAATGCTGCCGTGGGGCATATGGCCTGTCGCAAAACATTTCCCAGTAGACTAAATGGTAGGAGTAAAAGAAAGCAACTTGCCCAAGAACTAAAGTAGGAGCCCAAGGTGGGATCTGAGCTGCAACATGTAAAGCGCTCTTTTCAGCCAGATAAGATGGTGCTAGAGGGCAGTGCTTTGCCTTGTAGCACAGCAGCCTCCAAGGTAAGCAATAATAATGAGGAAATCACATTAAAATTAGGGGGGCAGGAGGTGTGCCAGGAGAGAGGCCTGCAGGCAGCTCAGCCCTGCAGGCACCCTGTTGCAGACTCTCCAGATCTACAATTCCACGCAGAGGAGACAACGTGGGAAGTGAAGGGAAATAAGGGGAAGTATATGCATGTATCTTAGTTTTTGCTGTTTCTGAGGAGGGATTTGAAAAAAATTGTGGAGGTGTCCTTATGGTATAAGGGTCAGCAAGAGAGAGGTAAAGTTGAGGCAAAGGGGCAAAGTTCTTGGGTGTTTTAACGAATTAAGGGGTGTTTTGCTGTACTCATGCTAACTTTGGGGTTCTTCCAGGCCCCATGAAGCTTCCCTCTGATGCATCCTTTTGGCTACCCTCCCCTCTGAACATCAGAAACGGGCAGATTGGTGATCATGGGACCAGGTCATCTCCCCCATGAAGAAAAGCTTAATCATTCTGACTTCAGAAGAACTATTCTTAACAAGAGAGATGACAGGTGCTTATACAGTCTGGAGAGAACGTGGGCAAAAGCACAGATTTTATTGCCAGGCGTGTGAGCCCAACCTTCCTTTTTCAGGGTAATGGGAGTGTGTGTGTGTGTGGGAGGAAATGGCCATTCATTGAGAGGGTTGGTGGGCAGGTGGCAGGAGGACTTTCATCTCCTGCACCTCACAGAATTGTCTCCTACAATTGTTCTCCAGCGCTATTTTCACCAAAACCTCTCATGTCCCCTTTCAGAAGGCTACTTGGGGACACTTCCTTAAAACTACCACAAATTGCAGAGGCTTTGAAGGACAGAATTGGCATGCAGTGAAGGGGTTGAGCACCCTCCCGCTGCAGGCGCCCTCTTCTCCATCAAAAGCACAACGTGGCTGGGAGCCCTGTGTTTCCTCTGGTACAGGAATGCTTGCTTTGGCAGGGCATGCTTTCCCCATGAGAGAAGCCCGGCACCATCATGGAAGAAGCACCTGTGTCATGGGGAACCCTTGGCTGCAAAGCCCACACATTTCCTCAGGACATCCAGCGGCACCCTGAGTGCAGAAAAATCAGGCATCCCCTTTCTCCCCGCTCTGAGCATTGAAACACAGCCAATTCAGTGAAACTGGATACAAGTTCAGTAGGAGCAAAAGTCAGCCTGGAACAAGGCACAGGCAATTCTTCGCCACAAGGTGTAGCTGCAAGTGCAAGGAATGGGAGCTCTGCCTCACAGGCCTCCTGCCTCCGGTTCCAGGCGGTTCCCAGTTGCCGGTGCCAAGGGGCACCCAATGGCCATCGAGTGCTGCTGGTGAATTTCTGCAGGACGTCTGGTTGCCCCAGACCAGCCAAGATCAGAACATGAGGACACGCGGAATTTGCGCGCTACCACAGGGAAAAGGTCCATTTAGTCCAGTATTTGTCAGGTGATGAAATAGTACAAAAAAGAAAGGATGCTGCCTTGAAGACCATTAATGTACAAATCACGACTGGGGGAAATTTACAGAGAGATAGAGAGAGATGATAAGCCTATTTCCATTTCCAAAGCTCTCCGTGCTCCTCGGGCCATTGTTTGGTTTACCCTGCAGGACAATGTGACGATTGCGTATTCCATGGGGATACCCCCATTCCCACAAGAGCCCAAGTACACGGGCACCCCACCATTTCTTCCTCACAGCAACCCTGACAGACAGAGCGAGGTTGCTCCCCGAGAGCTGCATGGCCGAGCAGGGACTCGAAGCAGAATCGCGCGAGTCCAAGTGCCCATAGGCAGCAGAAGCTCGTCCTGTTCCGTTCGAGACATCTCAGTGACTGCTCCAGTAACCATGTCCAGTGCTCATACCACAGAGCTACCATCTGACTCTTCATAATCCGGATATTAGATTACAGGGTACTGAGGATCAGGGCTGGCCAGCGCCCTTCAGCACGAGGCTCCCCAATCATGCTTCGTTACCAAGCAGTTTGCAAATACGGCAAGGCTTCTGTTTCACGGGCACATTCCTTGATTGGTACCAGTCAGTGCTCTGGTGCTACCGGAGCAGCACATGAGGCAGGGGGCATGTGGGGGAGGCCACCACCAACCGAAGGACGAGGCAGGCAGAAGCGCCTGCAGCAGCACTTGTCCCATCAGTTATCTTAAAAATAGAACCCATTCAACATTTAAGGCACTTCAGGCATGTTTTGATGACCCCACCACCTCGGGTTTAAATGGTGACAGAAGCAGGGCTTGGCGACCCTGCCTTTCTTTACCTGCTGCTGCACTTGCGTTTCTAGGTGGGTGGCAAGAAGGACTGGAATTTTTAAAAGATGCATGGAATGCAAGCAAAGCGGTCTTTGATCCACTCTCCTGGGATCTGCGCACCTTTCCATGCTATAGGTAAGCACTTCTGCTGGAGACCGTGCAAGCTTGCCACGCTTCATGGGTTCCTGCACCACATGGCTGCGTAGGAGAGTCAGCCTTTAGTGGCTTTGATTTATGTTATGTGAATTCTTGAACACTCCACCCTTTACGCATATGAGACAGCCCTTAGCTCTGCACATGCTGTTGCAGAAGTAAGTTTCGCTGATTCCAACAGCACTTAATTCTGAACAGATGCACCAAGCACGACACTATATGCCACAGTGCGCAGCATTTTATTTATTTGCTGGATTTTATTTTTATTCCTTGTCAAAGAGTTAGGATTGTTGCTACAAGTCATAAATCTAGACTTGTAGATTTCCAACCTCCATGTTCTGTTTGCAAAATTAATTTTCCGGCTCTCATGTTTATGGAGAATATCTCTGAATATGTTGCATGCTGTACAGCGCATGTATGTGTTGTTGTGTTGTGTCTTATCTGTCTGAACTAAGAAACCTCCTTATCCTTGTTGTTAATAAATGAGTTGGCCAAACAGCAAACATAAATACAGAATAAAATATTGACCAAAATTCAAAATACAATGATCATACCTGCTGCTTCACCAAGAACCCAAACAATGCAAAATCACAGCACAGAGCTTGCCTCTTTCTTAAAACAAAATTCATTTCCATACATTTTTGACATTATGCAGTAATGCATTCTACATTGTACACACTTTATATATTAGATACTCTGACATCATATACATTCCATAAAATACAGAACCACCTCCACTCAATAATAATACAAGTTGCAAGTCAGCTGTAAATGTTGCAATTTGTTTTCCACCGAATGCATAATAATTAGCATGGCATTTCTTAGTAGAATGCCTGACTTTTCCCAGTGCAAGCCTATGCATGTATACTGAAGAAGCAAGTCCTGTGTGAGTTCAGTGAGAGGTGTTCCCAGCTTAGTATCGAGCATTATCACCCAACAATATTATATCCCAGGATTCCAATCGGAGAATTGCTTGAGGGAATCCATTTTTTCTAAACAGCCATGTCACCTCATCTTAGCTGCAGGTGAGTCTGAAGAGGGAAGGCAGTCACTATGTTTCTACCCAACTCAAGGACTGGATTCAATCCCACGAAAGTCCCATTCACCCCAATGTGGCTACGCTGAGTAGGGCTAGCATGGGCTAAAACCAAGTAGATGCAGGAATCCAGAGAGCTAGGATTCGGCACGATCCCTCTTCAGGCTGGAAACAATCCAACCTTTGTAGGAGAGGAAGGTTCTGTCCAAACACGCATGGAATTGTGCTGGGTAGTCGCTTTCTGTGTGCCTATTTGCACTCGTAAGCCTTGCTGTTGGAGAGCAGCAGATGCGAGCTGCCCCTTGGGGTGAGCCTGGCCTGCTGCGTGTGGGCCGAGGCTGCTCTTGGCTCCGGCTCTGCCTTTGCACGCCCAAATGGCACTTGTGTCCTGAAGCGCCTTGCGCCAGCGATTATGTCCTAGGAGACCTGGCAGTTATTTTCTGTAAACACCACATCGCCCTGTAACGTGACTCTCCCGGCATTTTTTTTTTTTTTTTTTGGTTCAGTGTTTTTAATCACACCACTTGCATTTGTAATAATTCCTCAGACTTCTCTATGTACCAGTGATGTTTAGGGGACTTCACGTCAGGGTTCCAGCCCTATGGGGCATGTACCCCGCACTGCCCCCATGGAGCAACCAGGGTCACTCTCCCAGAAAATCAGCAGCATGTAAGACCAAATGCAGCACGATGGATCCCCTCCCAAAGAGATGAGCAGCACGACGCCTGATTTTCCGATTGGAGTGACTCTTGCACCAGACATCTGTGCAGATGGTTCATGAGAAACAGCAAACACCGGGCTCTGCGGTCCACCTGCAGTCGCAACTGCTGGGCATTCGCTCCCGGAAACTTGATCTTATTGGGAGCTGCAGGAAAAGTGGAAATGGAAGACCTGCTGTGCCAGCGAGCGCTCTGGCTTCGTGCTGGAAGCCTTCTCCATCCGCATCAGTGTCGCACTGGATGCTGCCCGTGGGAGAGAAGGGACTTGCTCCTCTATGCAGAGCCTATCCCGCTTCACAGGCTGCTTGAAGGACAAGGTGGCATAAAAATGTAACCTAAACAAACACTATAGACTGCTGTTTTATCCCCTGAATGTGAATACAGTTTGCATTACATTGCTAAGCGTGCAATGCCTTCCAAACACAGAAAGTACCGGCAGATTATCGAGGTGGGAAGGGTGCAGAATCAAGGACTGCCTCCATCTCCCCTCGTCCCCGTGAGGAAGAGGGGCCGAGGCACCATTTGGAGGTGTTCTGCCCCCTCCTCCCTTTCCCCTGGAATCTGCCCCAGTGCCTGCCCCAAAGATTGTCCCCCAGCCTTAGCTGCCACAGAAAGCACCAAGCTGGCTGGAGGGGAGGGAGGGCTTGAGATGGCTGCAGAAATTAACTGCAGTTCTTGGTTTAGTAAAAACTGAGGTTTTGAGGAGATTCTCAGAGACTGGAAGTGATGAATAATATATTCAGGCATAATTGCAATGGAATTAAATGTTGTTCACTCCTGATATCATTAAGACATGCAGCTAGTTCTCATTGTGCTCAGTACAATTAGGAAAGGAGCCTTGCTACAACCATTATGGGAACCAACAGGTTGGAGTAGCAAGACTGGACTGGGGGAGGACACGGGCCCTACAGCGCTCATGGCAGGGGCATGTAAGTCTCCAGACTCAGAAGCTTACATGCATCTGGTGCAAAGCACCAGGCATGCTGGTGATCCCTGCTGCTTCCATGCGCCATGCCCTGCATTTGAGCTAGATGCTTCCATGCGCCATGCCCTGCATTTGAGCTAGATGCTTCCATGCGCCATGCCCTGCATTTGAGCTAGATGCTTCCGTGCGTCATGCTGCTTCCATGCGCCATGCCCTGCATTTTAGATTTTAGCTATTGAGACTTAGGGCAGGTATGTTCCTTCCCTTTCTGCCACCCCGGCACCCCCTCGTTCCTCTTCCAAGGCTCAGTTCTGAGTGCAAGAGCCTGGGGCAGCAGCGTGATTCTCTTCCAAATTGCCTCACTGAGTCAGAGAAGCGCAGCTTCAGGAAGGAGCATTTCACAAACTGTTCCTTCTTTCGCGAGTTCATAATGTTCCGGCTGAACCACTGAAACTCTGCAGCCCTGATGCACCACCAGGACGCTCCCTTTGCGCCCTCCGAGCGGCTTGCGCAGCTACAAGGGAGTGCGGAGGGAGCTCAGGCTGCAGTGGCCCCGACGGCTTCCGGGACAAAGCTGGGCGCCCTTCGGCTTAGGCTGTCAGTGGCTTACAGCAATTGTACTAGCACTTCGTATCCCACAGCACCTCTTTGCAAGAACACAAAAATATGTTTAAGATTTCTGGGGTGATTCTTGTGATAGGCCTGTGCATTGGCCACTATGATTATCCAGAGCATAGTTCAAGTTCTTAAGTGCTCTTATTTAACAAGCATGAGATGACAGCAAGATAATTCCCGCCACCAATGCATGGTTGAGTCCTCAGCTTAGGCAACTCGTCTCCTGCAAATTTGTGGCCAAAACAGGCTTGGCTTACGCATGCTTAGCAGCCCTGTTTCCCTCACTCCCATTTTCACTCCAGATATCAGTCTGGGGCCGGGACGCTCACATGCTGCTTATGGGGCTTTCAAGGCCTGGATCAGAGCCCCAGGTGTAGAGTCTAAATGAAAAGAGGGGGTGGCTACTAGGCACTCATTTAAAGAACGTCTGTTTGGGTTTGGGTCCAAAGTTCCACCAAAGAGAAGGCAGAAGATGCAGAAATGCCAAACTGAAACAGCTGCTTCTTCACGACACAGTATCCTCATGCCTCGATTTCTCTGAAGAGGCCCTAACAAGAGGCTTGACCTCAACGTAGCCGATCAGAGAAGCTTGTGGCCTCAGCATGGAATGGCCGCACATCAGGGAAATATAAGAGGACAGCGAAGCGTTTATTTACAGGCAAGAAATCAGCAGGAGATTTGCAAGAGGTGAATGGATAGCTTCGGTGACCCAAACAGCATGGTTTGAGAGAATAAGATGCCAGCTAGTGATCGCACTTGATTTATTTGATAACATCAGGAACCCATTTATGGACTGCCTTATAGATGGCCATTCTGGTGTTTAGAACAAGGCAAGAGAGATCGATGTCATGCTTACAGATGCAGAACATGAAATCTTGGTTTGAATGAATGATATGCTTGCTGCTCAGTCCAGAGGTCACTGCAAATAGTACCTGGCTCTGAGCAGTGCAGGCTTTGCTCCTGGCCTTGGGTGTGTTCGTAGGTCTTCCCTCAGCTTTGGACCTCTCCGGGAGGCTTGCCCTTGCCTACCCTGCCTGCCCACCAAGAGCACCAATCAATTAAACTGACTTTTGGTAGGAAGGGAAGGGAGGAGAGGGAAGGAGATGCTGGGATGCTTGGTAGACTGCTCCTTGCCATGCGCCATTGGAACGGGATCGTTTTATTATTTATTTGCATGCATTTAAAGACCACCTATCATTGCTGAGGCCTTCCCAGGCAGCTTGTAATGCATAAAACATATTAACAAAGTAAAACACATTAAAAGCAGTTAAAACATAATGAATTAAACATCTATAAAAGCAATTAAAAAGGGCCACAACATGCAGGCTAAATGTTTAAAAAATTCCTGAAAAGGTATGATTAAATATGAATACAGTCAATGGCTGATTCTATGGAACAGGCGATTCTGAATCAGAGCCCAACGCATTAGCTTATGCAGCCTAGCAATCGTCAGGCTGGGTGAGCACAGGCCGCTATGCAACACAGCCCGTGGGATGGCTGGGCGGGCTGGGCCGGGCTACTTGACCGTGTGAGGTGGAGCCTTGGCCCAGTGTAATAACCGATGAACACAAGGGGAGGCTGTGGAACCGAAGCTCAGTCCAGCCAAGACGGAGGGCCTGTTGGTTGGCGGATCGGGCTTTGGGGAGGGTGAATTGAACCTAGTCCTGAATGGGGTTGCACTCCCTCTTAGGGACAAGGTCCGCAGCCTGGGAGTGCTCCTCGACCCAGAGCTTTCACTGGAAGCTCAGGTGACAGCGGTGTGAGGAGCGCTTTCTTTCAGCTTCAGCTGATCCATCAGCTGCGTCCCTACCTGGAGAACAACTGCCTGGTGACAGTCACACACGCTTTGGTGACTTCCCGACTTGACTTCTGTAACATGCTGTACATGGGGCTGCCCTTGAAGACAGTCCGGATACTTCAATTGGTTCAAAATAGAGCTGCCAGGCTGCTGACGGGGACTGGGCGTTATGTTCACATGACTCCAGTCCTCCGTCAACTTCACTGGCTTCCCACTGAAGTCCGGGCCCAATTCAAGGTGTTGTTTATGACCTATAAAGCCCTTAACGGCTTGGGTCCTGGTTACCTGAAGGAGCGCTTACGTTTAGCTATGCCCACCCGCCCCCTGAGATCTGCGGGAGAGGCCCTTCTCCGGGAACCCTCCGTGAAGGAAATTAGGAGGGTAAGTACTTGGAGGAGGCCTTTCTCTGCGATGGCGCCCAATCTATGGAATGCGCTCCCCAGAGAGATCCGCCTGGTGCCGTCGTTATTTGTTTTTCTATACCAGGCGAAGACCTTTTTATTCAAACGTTATTTTAATTGTTCATATTATTTATTTATTTATTTATTGGCCGGGGCGACTTAAATTTTACTGTTATACTGCTAAATTATATTGTTTTATATTATGTTATTTATTTATGATTATGAGCCACCCCGAGGCTTCGGCAAATGGGGCGGCATAGAAGTCCTCTAAACAAGCAAACAAACAAACCTTGTTGTGGCCCAAGCCGGAGGCACCCCCCACCCCAGCAGTTGTACCTGAACAAAGCGCTGAGCTCGGTGCCCGACTATTGTGTTCAACCTCCACTTTGAGACACTTCTGTTGGCATGAGTCCTTTCGGGAAAGAACTTCAGGGTATCGTTACTTAACAATATTGATTGGACACGTTTCATCATGCAGCTGATACATTCTCACTTCTTGCGGCTCAGCACTTGTGCTCCTAGAAAAAGATGGTGCAACCCAACCCACCCAGTCTAAGTGTTTCTAATGGTCTTGCAGAAAATGATGGCTCTTGACTTATCCTATATATGTCCCCGACCCCAACAGGTTAGAAAAACAGAAAGGAAGAAAAGGAGAAAAAGCATACAGGACATACATATATTGCAACTGGCATGAGTTCCATAATTCAAACCCAAATCTAGAAAAAAAAATAGTGTACAGTTTTCTTACATGAAATTTGAGTGAATCTATTACACTGACTACATGCATAATATGTACACCTTCATCATTTATGTCTAGCAAAATAATAACATTACTATTAGAGATAATAATGCATAGAGTTCAACAGAGACAGGCTACATATCCATATATTTGTCCATTTGTTTCAAAAATTGAAAGCTTTATCAAGTCTTCAACCTTTTGTGTTATTGCAGATGGCCATTTATTCAGTATTGTGATATTAGTCTGTTTAGCTTTCAGAAAGCTAGATTGAAGATCAACATAAGTATGTTGATCTTCAATAAGCTCCAAATGACAGGTAGACTGTTAAGAAAAACATGCAACAGTGTTAAGGAACTTTCTATCACAAAAATTATACATAGGATTCCCCCCTCCCAAAGGAAGTAATCATTGGACATTTCTAAAACATATGAGTAAGAGAAGTATATAACCTATATTACAGCTGCAACAATGGGCCAATTTGGATGAACTCTTACTGAAAAAATATGTGGCATGTGATATACTCAGAATACCCATTTTGCTAAATTAAATATAACCTAGAATCCATTATTCCTTCTGAAATATGAATCAATCTGAAATTTACATGAAACTGTGTATCACCCATTTTTGTTGCTGTAACTGTTGGAGGCACACAGCCTGGTTTAATATATTGAGCACCCAATGAAATCCATCTGGTGAGAAGATCCAAACATGAAGGATCCAAAACTGACCAGCAATGGAGGAAGCCTAAGCCGAGTGGAAAAGACCAACATTTAACACAAGTCGACAAACAGGCCCGGTGTTTCACAGAAAGATCAGCAAGGCCAAATCCACTTTCTTGAATCAAACATTTTCAAAAATATTGGTGGCTGAATGGAATCCCAAAGGAATTTAAAAAACAAAGAATTATGCTTTTGGAAATACCTGCCAGTATAAATAAAGAAACACCATGTAAACTGCATACTTCCAACATTTTAATTAGTTTCTGTTGCTTCAAAGCTGATACTGTGATCTGATATCTTTGCATTGCTGCTAAGTTTTACTTTAGTTTTTATTTTTATTCATAACGTAGTTTAAACATGTATACTATGTCTGTCTTTTAATTGTTTAATTGTTATGCACTGCCTAGAGAGCTTTGGCGGTTGGGTGGCAAGAAATGTAGTAGGCTTGTTTTTTTCATCCTGGCAAAAAAATTGTGAGAAGATAACTGGCTGCCATTGTTTGAATGTTTGAAATATAAGGTAACTGTGGCCGAGAATCAACAAAGATGACATTTCCTCAATCGCTAAATCGTTTACTGTGCTATGAAGCTTTGTTAGACAAGCAGACTCACTGTGCTCAGGCCAGAAGTGACAAATAACAAATGGTGTTTGTTAGGGTGCAGGGAGAAAAAGAAGATTTTCATACTTATCTGTCCACCTTTCCCCCCTCTGAATCCTATTTACATCTCAGAAAGGCACTGATTGGGGTCAGTGGACTTGTAAAGTCTGGCCTGGCTCAGCCTTCCAGCCGAATATTCTTCTCCTGTCAACAAACAGGAATTGCCTGAGCAACCATTTGGCCCAGCTGAGCTGCTTGGTCCTCCCAGAAGGAAAACCTGCCCATTTTTTAAATTCATATCCATGTCACCGAAACAGCCCGGGATACAACTGAAAGGTCAAGGTCTTTAGTGCAGACTACAAGGAAATCAGAACGCAGGAGTTCGAAAATGCATGGACACAGTATAGGACGGGAAGAATCGCTGAAATTAACCGCAGGAAAGGAGCACCGAACTGCACCTTTTCTGTAAAAGTGGCTAAACCCAAACTTACACAAACAACAGAAAAATTGGCAGAACGACCATTTGTCGTGAGAAGTACTTGGGAGGGGTTCCTCTTTCTCCACCTGGCAGTTCTCTGCTCTAAATTTGAATCTGACAAGGCACATGTTTGGTACCCAAAAGGGAGAAAAACAGATGGGGGAAGCTTGGACCATATAATTTGTGGCTGGAGAAAGGTGAAGCGCCCTCCCACATTTTTTTCTTCTACAACTTCCTCCTGGAGCAGCTTTTCTGAAAAGAACAGAAAGGAAAAGAAAGAAAGGGAAAAAAACCCGTTATCAGGACTCATTTATTTATTTATTTATTTATTTATTTATTAAAACATTTTTATGCCGCCCCATTCGCCGAAGCCTCGGGGCAGCTTACAACAATAAATTAAAATAACATTTTAAAATATATACATTAAAATAAAATACAAATATATGATATAAAACATACAATATAAAACAAGCCGCCCTGCCCAGATAAAATTCAATAATATTAACATTTAAAATACTGCTCAAATAAAAAGGACATTTATATACATGTCCATGAAAAGCCGGGTGCAGTACCTCAGGCTGAAAGAGGATCAGCAACATAAAGCAAGGTATCTTTACATCTGAAACACAAATAAATGAGGGACTTAACAAATTAATTTCTTCATGGCTGACTTCTGGCAGGGAAAGCTTTGATTAACTAATTGATGGTCTTGCATGTGCCATGATTAAACTAACTGAACCAAACCAAACCCCCTTACATGCACAGTTTGGAGGAGGGCTGGGGGATCACCCACAGAGCACACTATCCACACATGAAGGTAAAGCAAGAGTTCAACACAATACAATACAAAAAGAACCTTCAGGATAGCTGCACAATTAGCATATGTACGACTGTACCTCCAAAGGACAGGCTAATTAGCATTTCCAAGCAGAACCTGGGAGGCAAGGCTTGCAACAGGAATCCCACCTTAAGTCCAAAGCTGTCCTTACAGTATCAGGCTTTGGGCAGCCATATTATGGCAGAATCCGCAGATGGGATGAGCTCCCATTGCTCCATCCCAGCTCCTGCCAACCTTGCAGTTCAAAAACATGCAAATGCAAGTAGATGAAAAGGTACCACTTCGGTGGGCAGGTAACAGTATTCCACGCACCTCGGTGTTTAGTCATGCCAGCCACATGACCACGGAGACTGTCTGTGGACAAACGCTGGCTCCCTCGGCTAGGAAACGGAGATGAGCACCGCCCCCTAGAGTCAGCCATGACTGGACTTTAATGTCATGGGGAAACCTTTACCTAGTTGTAAATCTGCCAGTAAAACCTAAAACTAAATGCCTCACATTGCTCAAATCCCCTGCTCCACCTAGCAAAGGCACTCACATGTTCAGTTTCTGATTGGCTAACGATTGTAGGAGCCATGTGACCCCTGCGTCCCTAGACCCAGACACAGCACCGTTGGCACCTGGAGAAGCTTTCGCTTTGACGCAAATAGCAGCACTGGAAGATGGAATCACAGAGGCGGGAAGAATGGCTTAACCCACCCCCCCGCCTCCATAGGCCCATCTTGTTTATGGTACTCATAGCTAATATACATGAATGTTCACTGCAGGCACACAAAGCACCCCATCTAGGTCGGCCTTGTGCTACTGATGCAAGCAGCATTTGCAAGACTCGCTGTTCCAAACGGTGGAACAAGGTGGCCGGCGCCTGCAGCAAAACCGTTCTGCTGCCTGGGTGGGGCCTGGCCGCAGAAACTTCTTGGGCAGATTCCAAGATTCAGGGTTAATCTAAGAGCAGCGTTGGTGTGCACAGAGACCAGTGATGAGGGGTAGGCCCATAAGCAGAACTGGATGGAAAGAATTGAGCAACTGGTGATCCGACAGCTCCTGCCAGCCCAATCCAGTATACCTGGTGGTAAGGAATGCTGAGAGATGTAGGCAACCTGTCGGTATCATGCCAACCCCTGAACTAAGGAGCATTGTTTTAAAAAAGAAACAACAGCGAAGACATGGAAAAAGTATCTCGGGAAGCATTTTTACTTCTCGCTCAGCTGGCAGCCATAGCTGGGATTACACTTTCCACCTGAGGTCACAATCCTTTGCATGTTCAGACAGAAAAACAGCCCTACGGCTTAGCATTTCCCATCCACCTGTGCATTTTTAGACAAAAATAAAGTTATGCAACTCCAAGCTGGGTCCTGCTGGAAATTGGAGGAATTTTTCCTGTCTCCATATGGGTTTGATTGTGCACTTAATCTTGTGTCTGCAAAGTTACTATTTCTCCTTTGCAACTAAGACTGAAAGGAAAGATGAGGCCCCACTGAATTCCTATGCTTAGTATCCAGAGCCATGAACATGGATCTCACAACTGGATGGGGATAAAAGAGTGGAAGACAAAACTGGCAGAAGGAGGAAGATTCAAATTCACCCCAACTGCAGGTTGTTTCGTGGATGCAAATCCCAGGCTTGTGTAGAAGAAGCAGTGAAGGAGCGAAGCAGAACATACAGTTCCATCCAAGTATGTGAACACTGAGCAAGAAGTTGCACTAACCTCCTGCAAAAGTATTTTAAGTGATGGGAAATGTCAGTTTCCCTACAAGAAGTTGACCCTATGCAACAACCATGCAAAGCCGTCAATTTGATTTCCTCATTCACCCTGGTTAAGCTGTGGCTGGGCTCAGCGTTAGCATCTGATTTCAACTCTAGAGCATGTGACGGAGGGTTAAAAATTTTCCTGAACAGAATGTGTTTGAGATTATCTTTTCTTTGGATGCTATAAGAGGTGATGTGCTGTCAAGATTTCAGACCTGCATCTTGAAGGGCATGATTTGCAAATGGGCTGGCATGTTTATAGGTGGTATGAGAAGGCTAAGTCACATGGTTCTTTTTTAAGCCACTATATTAGAAAATCATTAATGTTGGTGTGGGAAAAGTTAAAGATAAAATTGTATAATAAATTACCAATATGGCTTCACCCATGGAAGCTTTTGTGTATCTAAATGCATTGAAATTTGAAGGGATCATAAGATATGATGATAGCTTGCATAAGGATGGAGGCCTGAAATTGAATCAAGAAACACAAGAACAGGGATCTAATATCTCTTGGTGGCATAAGGTGCAGATACAATCGAGATATGCTAAAGACTGTAAAGCGTGGGGTTTTTATAAGGACTTAACAGTGTTTGATCAAGTGATGCTTAAATCAGATGAGAAAATGATTAAAAGATTATATGACTTCATACTTGATAGGAAAATGGAAGAAGAACAGGTTAAGGAAACTATGATAACGTGGTCACAAAATTTTGGATATAATATTGAATTAGAAAAGTGGCATAAGCTGTGGGAGAGAAATATCAGGGTAACATTAGCAACTTCGTATAAAGAAAACTTGTATAAAATGTTTTATGGATGGTATCTGTCACCAAATAAATTAGGTAAGATGTTTCCAAATATGTCAAATGGATGTTGGAAATGTAAAAATAAATTGGGTACTTTTTATCATATGTGGTGGACCTGCGATAATGTGAAAAGTATTGTATTAAAACAAATAAATGGCTCGAGGAAATGCTACAAAAATCCTTAGCTTTTAAACCTGCAGTTTTTTTTATTAGGCATTATACCGGAGGACATTAGTAAACAAGAAATGTATTTGATTTTACATGTGATCACTGAGGCGAGGATTGCATTCGCTCAGCACTGGAAAAGTGAAGAACTATCCACCGATGAACTGATTCTAAAAAAGATCCTGGACTGTGCAGAAATGGATAGATTGACTTTATCATTGAAGGAGAAGGAAGATACTGACTTCTATCAAACTTGGGACTCTTTTTATTATTGGCTAGAAGAAACAGGACTTCGGATAGATTTAAATATGTTTTTAAGTTATCATAAATGGAAAAAGAAGGGTGTGGGGGCTGACCCAGCGGGCTCGATGATTTTGATGATGGATGTTGTTTGTAGTTTTCTTTTTGTTTTTTAGGATTATAATTTCAAATAAAACTTATTTAAGATTTCAGACCTGCAAAGAATGAATCTCCGAATCCAAAAGGGAGTGTACAGTCAAGCGTCTAACAGTTTAGTTACCGTGAACAGAATTACAACAGCTCGGAGGGGTAGCCAGTTTAATACTGACTATGAAGAACAGAACATACACAGAATGTTTTATGGAGCTGGTGTCCTTGGGTAATGAGACTTTGAATGGGTGATATGCAAGAACAATATAGAAGTGCTCAAGGATAACACAAACTGAAAATTCATCAGGGAAACACTGGAAAAACATCTGCTGACACACTGAGCTCTTGAGTGACAGATAAAAACAAAACAATCAGAAGTTACAGGATTTAATAGGTTTCAGTGTTTGCTTTTTATAGTCTGAGGTAGGGAAGAGCTGGCCCAGTATTTGAACATTCAAACTATCCCCTGCCAGCTGTGCTCTGCATTTGAGAGTGATTAGCCAGTGGGCAGGGTGAATCATCCGCATATCTTGGGGCTCCTCTCCTTTTTCTGTAAAAGGAATCTGAATGGGGAAAAAACCCTGAAGACTGGGGGGTGGGGGAGAGGGGGAGAGACAGACAAAGCTTTCCATATTCCAAAGTATAAAATTTATAACTTTTATTAGGGTGACTCCAATACTACTAAGGAGAGGGCCTTTTTGGTGGTAGCACCTGGTTGTCAAGTACCCATCCCAAAGAGACTCACCTGATGCCTATAGAATGTGTGTGCGGGGGGTGGGAGGGGGGTTGGCACCAGTTGATAACTTTCTATTTTCCCAAGCTTTTTAGTTGTTCTGTTTTGTTTGTAAACGTGTTTTCTTGTACTTGCTAGTTCTTCCCCTGCTCCTGGCCTTCACTGGCAGCAAGCATAAGAGGCAGCTATGAAATGATGGATACAGATCACCTGTAGTTTTGTCCTATTACAAATGAATCTGAGGATCAAAGCTGGGGTTAAGTCACATTATAGGCCACCCTGTATAATTCTCATGGAATCAGAATGATTGCAAGACAAATTATACTTTGTTCTCATAATCTGAGAACTGGCAAAGTGTTGTGCTTGGAGTGCTACACAGGGACTCTGGAGATCCAGGTTCTCATCCAGACAGAGCCAGGAAGCTCACTGGATGATGTTGGGCCAGTCACTGACTCTCAGCCTAAGCTACCTCACAAGGTTGTTGTGTTAATGCACTGGTGGAGGAGGAGGCCTCTGCAAACTGCTTTGGGTTTCTTGCAGGAAAAGCGGTATGCTGTAACTAAAATAAACAGATAGCTAGATAGAAAACAAACATTCAACCTCAAAGCTACTTGAACTGAATTACTACAGAATTCTTTAAGTGGGTTTGTGGAAACTGCATTTGGTTCCAAATGGTCTCAGAAGGTCTCAGAAGTACCGTATTTTTCGCTCTATAAGACGCACTTTTCCCCCCTCAAAAGTAAGGGGAAATGTCTGTGCGTCTTATAGAGCAAATGTGTGTGTGCCCGACGCCCGGGATGCTGCTGGCCGCCTGCACCACATGGCACCACCTGGCCGGCACGCGCACTGCTCCACCCCCCCCCCCGGTGCAGGTGAGAGCTGTGCGGCTTGGGGAGCGGTGCGGAGGAGAAGGAGCCATGGGCTTTAACCTGCCTGCCGCACGGAGAGACAGACTGCACGGAGAGACGGAGAGACCACGTGGCACCATCTGGCTGGCACGCGCTCGGCGTGCCCTGCTCCACCCACCCCAGCACAGGTGAGAGCTGTGCTGCTCAGGGGGAGGCGTGCGGAGGAGGAGGAGCCGTAGGCTTTAACCTGCCAGCCACACGGAGAGACGGACTGCTCACCCCCACCGCCCGGGAAGACCTGCCGCTGCTGCCACGCCGCCCGGAAGACCACCGCCGGCACGCTGCTGGACCCACATGGCACCACCTGGCCGGCACGCGCTCAGCGTGCCCTGCTCTGCGCCCCCCCCCCCCCCCCCCCCCCCCCCGGCGCAGGTGAGAGCTGTTAATCACAGGTCAGTGTGTGTTTTCAAATGGCAACCCGTCTTTTCATGAAGCCCGTGGGGAAGTGATGGGGAATGTGCCTGTGATTATCAGGAAGCTTTCCATGGATCCCTCCTCTAAAAACTAGGTACATCTTATGGTCAGGTGCGTCTTATATGGTAGCTTATTTCCAGCATCCTATATGCTTAGGGAACTGCACTTGCTGTCTATATGTTGCTGGCCTGAATTTAAATGTTTGGTTCTTGTTCACAAAACCCTGATCAATTCAGGATCAGGCTACATAAGAAATGGTTTCCTTGGCTGCTGCACTCCTTGGGTGATACCTTCCTAGTGATACCCAAGATTTCAGAGTTTCACTTTGTCATGGCTGGTCCTGGGCTTCTCTGGAACTTGCTGCCACCACAAATTAGGAAGATGCCAGCCCTTCTAGGTTTCCAAAACCTACTGAAAAACAGTTTGCAATGGGCATTCCCAGGGAAGTCAATCTTGACCTCTGCTTTGTACATCAAAAATATTTAATATGTAATTCATAAATATTGTTAAATATCGGAGTGCACACATATTGGAAGCCGTCCCGAGGCTCATGCGAAGGGGGTGGCATATAAGTTGTTTAAATAAATAAATAAATAAATAAATAAATAATATTATTTTTACAGCACCCTTAATATACAAAGCATTTCGTTCCTTTTTTTTCCAAGACAAGATCCTTCCCCAAAGCACTTACAATATGGAGGATGAGGAGATGTAGAAAGATAACAGTATGGGGTGCATGTTCGTGTATAGGGAGAGGGGGAATTACTAAATGCAGATGCACATGTTTAAGCTTTATTTCAGTTAGGGTAACAGCGATGGCCATGCAAAAAAGCTGGGTGACCAGGACCAAAACCAGCCCTACAGGACGTGACCTTGCTGTTCGCAACCCTTTTTCTCTTCTCTCTTAGTCCTGACAAGCCTGGTGGAAGGAAAACTGACGTTCCTCTGCTCAGGTCTTTCCAAAGTTGCAACTTCCTTTAGCAATCAGAATGGCAACAATGACGACGACAACAACAACAACAATGTCATACAGGCATTCATGCAGTAGATGAGGGAATTGGGTGCTGGTGGAGCTGGCACTTCCACCTGGACGCAGGTCCCTTCTTTGTTCCATACATTGCAATTAAACATCATCATCAGGCATGTCTCTTTTAAAGCAAAAATCCATTCTGCAACAGTGAGTGGATATCATGCATTTACTCACAGCTGGTGAGAGTAAATTTGCCCAGCACAGCTTTCCCCAGTGACACCTGTCGTCCCAACTAGAAGGCCTCCGGTTGAAGGCTGCCAATTTCTAGAATAACAGGCAAGGGCAATTCAGTTTTGTTCTCAAGTCCGGACAACACGTTTTCAGGGCCGTGTTAGCCATTCTAATACTATGTGCTGTGTCCTTTGCCAGTAACAGTTTGGTCTTAAGAGAACAGCTACTTTACTGGTTGTTAGATAATGTTTCTGCTGTTTCCTTGGTACTTTGGCTTGTTAACAAAACGTATCAGTGACTCTCCACACCACTTGCCCAACAGACATTTCTTCATTCTGCTGACAGTATAATGATACTTGTCAATAGACTGATATTTGCCAGGCTTTGACTACTGGACCGCATAGACACATAACAAATAAATAAATTTACGCAAGCACTCATAAATTAATCATTTCTCAAAGACGGGTAGAAGATGCAAGTGCAGAGTGGAAAAGCATGTGATTCAAGTTGCCAGCGCAATGCCTGAGTCTTTGCTGGGCATAAGAAGGGTGGAATTCAATCATGAACATGCAACAGGATATGGCATTCATTTACCTAAATGTATTTTTTTAACTATAACAGACCATTAAAACTTACGTCCTTAGGGGAATCCTCTTGAAATTCACCATGAAGATGCTGCAGCACTACACCCCAGCTGTACTGAAATGTCAGAAGGGCTTACACAGCTGACACAAGCTGCTCAAAACAGAATATGGCAGCACCTCCAAAAATTCTCTCCTTCCAGCCAAGCACTGCTTAATATAGATTTACCAGATGCTTCAGTCCCCACTCACTCTGGCCCCAGCATCTTCTAAGAGCAGGTTCTCCCACAATTTCCAGCAAAAGCCACGTAGCAACACTCAGGATCTCCTAAAGCTGAAGAAGAAATAGCATCTCGTTCCTCATTCTGGTTGCTTTTCATTTTCTTTTAAGTGCTTCTGCGTGTTAATTGATAAAGAACATGTCTGACCAAGAGGAAACTTGTTTTGAGGAGATGGATGAAGATGAAATCTTGGCAAACCTGTCCCCTGAAGAGCTGCGGGAACTACAGAGTGAAATGGAGGTCATGGCTCCAGACCCCCAAGTGCCCGTTGGAATGATACAGAAAGATCAGACTGAGAAACCCCCAACAGGAAACTTTGACCACAGATCCCTTGTTGACTACCTGTATTGGCAGAAGGCATCCCGACGTATGCATGAGGATGAGAGAGTTCCAGTCACTCTCTTGCCATCGGAGGTAAGAATCAGGAAACGCTGCTTCATATGTTAACATTATATTCCCTTGACATCTACTAAGGCTGTAATTGTATTTAGGATTACTTAGAAATAAGTTCCATTGAAATCAATGTGGCTTACTTCCAGCTAGACATGTGTAGTCAGTTTCTTGCATGTGCTGAAAGAAAAACCACAAAAGTTACAAATCTGCCATATTGTTTTGAAGATGTATTTATGGATGAGGTTTACAGTCTCAGCCTGGTTATTCCAAAGGAGTTCTATTGGTGTTCATAGAATTCATTGTACTTTACTTTCCATAGTGTTTATCCTGCTTTCTTGTCTAGATTCAGTTATCTGTTAAGAAATTAAAACACTATTACTATAAAAACATTTGTATTCTTTTTTAAACTCCAAAACATCGACATAAAGAGAAATATATCATACTTAAAAGTAAAATCCCCATAATTATTAATTAAAATATAAATCTTCTATGGAAGAGTTTCTTCGCAAACTTTTATAAATGTAGAGGGACACAGGCTAAGATAAGTCTTCCGTAACAAACTGGCCCACCAAAATGTTTCTTTTCCATAGTCTAACTATATTTATCTGACCAATTGGTGGCACCTGGAATATACCTCTGCCCCAGATCTTAAAGGGTGGTGCAGGTTAGTATAAGGTACTATTAGATTGCTAGATTCCAGCAAGATGTGGCTGATGATATTTTTTTAAAATTGTGCTCTTATGACCCAGTACTGAACTAGCACAGAACCTCACAGCTGAGATGGAGCTGAGATGATGCTCTTGCATTACTCCTGGGAGCCAATTAAATGCAAAAAATAGCACTGTAAGAATCACACACGCAGCTGTATCTTTGCTTTCCCTTCTCCTGTGCCATCCAGGTACACTGCACAAGGAGGACAAAGCCCTGTACCTGCAGCAAGCAATGGAAACAGGGCGAAGAACATACACAGGCCTGTCCCATGTTTAGAGCAGGGCTGCTAGCTTTGCCACTACCACCTAGCAGTGCCCTCCTCTAGAAAAAGGCACCTGGCAGGAATTTCCCCGCCAGAGGTGATGCGGTCTCTTTGCAGAAGGCTCAAACGGACAGGACAGGATGAGGACCGAGGCCCTGAGAACTGAGTCACATTGTGGGTGGAAAAGAAAGAGTAAAGCATCTTTGGAGGAATAAGATTGGTGGAGGACTGGGTAGCAGTCCGACCAAGGGAAAGGGGGAAGAGGACAAAACAAGACGAAAAGCAGAGGTAGAGGGGGACACGAGGCAGGGGAGTCCTCTCTTTCCTTCGCTAATGTGCCCCATTAGATATACGAGAACTGTGCACCGTGTTGCTCTGCTACAACGTCCTGAAAGGAAAAAGACAAGACGGTGTTTAGAATTTTTGTCTGACAATATGCATTTCTTGAATCATTCTGGGGAGAAAGCGCATACGGCGAAGGAGAGAGGTGATTGTCATAGTCAGAAGACTGGTATGGGAGAACTTACCGTGGAACTGTGGGGAAATGGGACTAGTTGTAGGATGGGCCCCGTGAGGAAGCGCTCCTTGCAGTCTCGGACACACAGCGAAAAGCGTTCCAAAGGTATTCAGGCACTGTGTTCAGGACATACTTCCCATGTGGCGCAGCTCCGCATTTGCTGTATCCACAAACACACCAAACACTTTAGAAATGTGGCTGGTGGTACCTCGTGAGTCCAGTTCACTTAAGAAAAAATTGTGTAGCAGCTTAGCTACAGGAATCTGCTCTCATACATGAACAACCATTTGGGACTGGGGTGGAGTCAGCTGCAAATTGCTGAAATAAAGCATAATGGGATTGGAGAATCTGCTGAGATGCTTGTTCTTCGAGCAAGAATGCCAGCAAGAGAAAATCAGGCCGGCACCTTTAAATGCCTCTGCAGCGCTCACCCCCTTGTTCCAGCCCTTTTGCCTTGTTCCTCCACCCACATTTCGTTGTGTGTCTCAGTGGCTGAAGGCCAGATAGCAGGGCCCCTCTTTCTTTTTTAGTTACCTGAGATGTTTGGGAAACGGTTGCTCAAAAGGTGGGCAAAAATATAGGAAATAAGCCAGCAAACAAATATGACTCCTTTCTAAACCATGAGACGCCTGCCTCGTATTGCCCAGAGGGAACGGTCGCCTTCACATAACATGACCTCCCACCCTGCAAATAAGCGACACAATTCAGGGAACAACCCACAATGCAACCAATAGACGATGGGGCTCACTGTGGATTGTCCCCCTCTCCTTCCCCTCCTTCTCCCACCAAGGGTGGCGGGACCCCTCTGGCCTCCTCTCCCCGCTTACATGCTGACCCGTGTCAATGCTGCCAGTTTTCCCCTTCCCCCCTTTTCTTTCAGAGCCTTTTTGGGGCGCCTTCCACGGACAGGGGCAGCCCCTCCACAGTGAACAAGCGGCACATTGCAGCAGCCATCACTGGTTCAACGTCTTTTTAAAATTCTTACTTTTTTTTAAAGAAATGTGCAAAAATATTTTTCTAGCTTTTACTTTTTAGGTCTTGGGGATTAGTATTTCAGAGTGAGGCAAGGGCACACCTCCAATGGGGCAAGATGCCTAGCCTTGCCTCTTCCCTGTCCTTGTGAGAATCTCTTGTCAAACTGCAGGAGGCAACATCTGTAGACGTTGCAAATAGGTAGATTTTGTTGTGGCTTTTTATTTATTTATTATTTATTTATTAAAACATTTTTATGCCGCCCCATTCGCCGAAGCCTCGGGGCGGCTCACAACAATAAATAAAACCACATAAATTAAAATATACATATTAGAATAGTAATAATAATTTAAAATACAATATACACACAATATAAAATAAGCCGCCCTGGCCAGATAAAATTCAGTAGTATTAACATTTAAAATGTTGCTTAAATAAAAAGGTCTTTGCCTGGCGCCGAAAAACAAATAACGACGGCGCCAGGCGGACCTCTCTGGGGAGCGCGTTCCATAACTTAGGTGCCACCGCTGAGAAAGCCCTCCTCTGAGTAGCCACCCTCCTAATTTCTCTCACGGAGGGCTCCCGGAGAAGGGCCTCTCCCGCCGATCTCAGGGGGCGACTGGGCATATATGGATGTAAGCGCTCCTTCAGGTAACTTTTCACTTGACTGCTGTCCAGAGTTGCTCTCAAGGGAAAAGGAAAGCCATTAGGGGACATATGCTTGCAAAAGGGGGTGCTGGCTGCATCCCCTTCTAGCTTTTTTGTACTTCACTGGCTGCTCTCAACCCTCCTCCAACTTTCCTCAACCTCTTATGATCCCCAGAAGCACACGCAGACCCCTCGGCTTGCAAGCCCTTTCTGTTGACGGGTGTTTTTGCTTGGGCAGGGGCCTTGTGCGGCTGTCTTGACAGCTTTTGCGTGCTGCCAGGAGCCTGTGGCAAAGCACTGATGGCAGCTCTGGTGTCCCCCTTGGGCGCTTCGGAAGCGCTGCCGCCGGGTGTCGCTGAAGATACTGCCAAACAGCCCTGGAAGGAAAAGCAGGAGGCTGGGAGTAGACACAGCAGCGGTCGCGAGTGGAGTGGGGGGGTGAGCCAGCCAGGGCCGCTGCAAGAGGCCGCCTGGGCACCAGTGGAGCAGCTGCCACTGGCGATGGCGCAGGCGAGCTTGGCAAACGCAGTGGCCAAGTGGCTCCTTCGGCCCCGCAGTGCGATGGGTCTCCTGGATCTGGATGGCATGGCAACTCATTTTGGGTCCAGCGACGTCTGCAACCAGCCGTGAGCTGTCAGGGTGGCTTGTTCCCTACAGACAGGCCGCTCTGAGGGACACAGTCCGGGCTCTTGGGTTAGTTACCCACAATGGGTCGCTGCATCACGCAAACCCGGCCAGGGCAGCGGGATCAATCCAGACCTGGGTGCTTCTGGATGAGGCCTGCGTTGTCCAATTGCATTGCCTCGTTCAAATAATGCTACCAGGGCCGGGGGCGGGTGTCCAAATTCCATTTGCAGCCCTCCTGTGTTTTCCCACTGTGTCTTCAAACTGTTTTACTTAGCAGGGAAAAAAACAGTGAAGAAAGAAAAGATAGAATAGTTGCACAATGCCTCCCCATGTTAGTCCTCAGTTATCTATCTGGAACGACAATCTATTTTTATCCCACAGGCGGAATGCAGAGAAGGTGAATGAAAGGACTAGTTGTGGGTGGAACACAAGGCAGAGCAATGACACTGTGGGTGTTTCCAGATGGACATTTCCTAGGCACCAGAAGGCTTGTGCGGCTATTTTGTCCTTTTCTGTGATAGATAGATAGATAGATAGATAGATAGATAGATAGATAGATAGATGGAAGAAACTATTGGAAAATATAAGAGGGAAACAAATGGAACACTTCATCACTTGGACCCTCCCCCCACAATAAAATTCTTTGGGTGAGACAAGTGGTTGCACAGTAAAAGCCTTGCCCGGCATTTGGGCAAGAGTCTAAAGTGATACAAAAGAAGCCAAGACCCTGCAACTTTAATAGCTATGTGGAAGAGTGATTTTCAGCATGCGTGGTGGATAAAGCAAGGTGCACTTGCTGATCGCCTTTTGCTGATCCTCTGTTCAAAGACGCAGGAGCCCTCTCTTGTCCCGTTTTGCGCCTGTGTAGGTTTTTGGCCTGAATGAAATGTCTGATAGTCTTCTAGTAATGCTACCAGAATTGAATGCCACAGTTTGCCACTAATGCTCAGCACTGAAACAGAATTCTAGAGTACTGTATTTCAATTTTTTTTTGTCACTTCTTAGCACAGGACAGTAGTCATTGCCCTGAGAGATGGTGACACCTAAAGCTCTCGCAGTTGTTCTAATTACACTCAATAATCAGTGTGATCACCAGTTGTAAGCCGTCCTGAGATCTTGTATAATAGGATGGCATACAAAAGCTTTTAAATAAATAAATAAAATATAAATCTAAAGAAATGGATCAAATTCTGCTTCAAAAGGATGGGAGCTACTGCAACAAAATACTGCAGTATGAGAGCCCCTGTGAGAGCTCCAGCCAGCCACGTCAGCTTCTAGAATAGTCCACCTTCCCCCATCCCAGCTTTTCTTTTTGCCTTTTCCAGCTGACACTCAGCATCCATCTGCTGATGCTTGGCGTTCCTCCATTAAGGATCAATAAAGGCGATGAGTGTGCAGTTTTTGGTTTGCAGTGAAAGAGAGGGCTCTTGCACGCACACACGCACCCCACCCCCAGTACGGCCTGCTTTCTGCTAGTCAAGAATGGGACTGTGAGGAGGCTGTGAGGAGAGCTCGAGGCGCTCAGCGCATTCTGGATCCCGGTTTTGGAGGACCCTTCTCACCATGGCTGGGCCAGAGCAAGAGGCAGCTGAACAACCACAGGGCCATGATGAAGAGGAGGAGCAGGCCTGGGGTCTCCTGTTCATGGGCTCCCCCTGGGATGTGGGCCTGTGGCAGGTGTCCAGTCATGCCTCTGTTGATGCCAAGCCCTACCCAGAGGCAGTGGCTCTTCCATTCGCCGCTTACTTTTATAAGCCACTAGGAAGGCCTTGGCAATTATAGGCGGCCTATAAATATAGATAGATAGATAGCTAGATAGATAGCTAGATAGATAGATAGATAGATAGATAGATAGATAGATAGACAGACAGACAGACAGACAGACAGACAGACAGACAGACAGACAGACAGATAGATACTAGACTCTGGGTGAGGGTGGAAGCTGCTGGCCTCAGTCTGCCCAAGCAGGATGGGTGCTACTGCCAGGGCACATCAGGCAGTCGGTTGCGGGTGAAGAAAGTGGCGCAGAGCATCCTGCTGGGATGCAACCTGGCAGGGATGGTCAGGTGAGGGCCAGGAAGATGTGACCAAAGGGACCGGTGGCCATGCCCAGGCATGTTGGAGGATGCATCCATTTCCTCGTGTGGGTTGCATCCAGAGTGCAAAGCTGCCCCCCGCCTCAGGTAAACCATATGCTGCCCTTCCTGGCTCAAGCTCCTTCTGTAGTTCCTGTGTGCCCAGTATTCCTGACTGGATCTTTGGACAGGTGCCCTATTATGTGTCCACTGCTGAGGTCGGGCAACGGTCGCATGTGGTTTGCAGTGTGGTGTTGAGTGCTGGGAGCTCCCTCTCTTTGACCTCAGAAGTGATGGTTATTTTTCCAGGCATGCGAGCCCCAAGCGGTTGCCTTATTCCCCCCACAAGGCTGGAACTTCCACCCCCTGCTTCCAAACCCTCTGACACACACGGGGCCCTGGAGGGTCGCTGTCCGCGTGTGTTCTCGTCCGCCCTTGTTCTGCGTCCCTCCCTCCTGCCTTGGCTGCTGGGCAGATATTTCTTTCCCCACGTGGGTCTTGAGCCCCTGCTCCAGAAGGGGGGCATCTGGTCCCTGCAGGCACTGAGCTCTGTGAGTGTTGCACTGAGTGAGTTCCCCGTTGTCCCTTCCGCCTCGCACGCCAAAAGAGCGATCGCGAGCGGCACTGGGGGCCTGTGCCCCTCCCTGGGGTGGGGTGGGGTGGGGGCCCTGGTGACGGTAGTGCCAGGGCTCCCTGCAGGCTGGGCCACGGAGGCTGGTGGCGCACGGGGGCTGCAGCGTCTTCTCTTAAGGCACACTGATGCAAGGGGCGTGCCTCCTCTCCTTGGCGCGCCCTCGCTTCCTGGGTGACACACGGTGGGTGTCGTCTTCACAGGGGAGCCTCAGCCACCCCTGCCAGGTCATGCCATGCCGCATTTTCTGGTTGGGCGGTTCTCCTGTTGGCTTCTGGGTTAAGCACCCACTGAATGCAGAGGCTCTTCTGCCAGCATCACGGGGGCTGCCTCCCCGCTCTCCCCATTCAGATAACTGCAGTATAGGAATTACTGCTATGCACACTTGCCTCGAAGTAAGTTCTATTGAACTTGATGGATTTTACACATGTGTGGGTGGGTGTGTGCATGCACGCACATGCCTGTGTTATACTATGAAACACGCATGTGTGAGACTATTCCTCTTACCTGCAGGCAAAGCACGGTATTCTCTTTATACAGTCAAATAGCCCTTCTTGGGAAGCAGCGTGAAGCCGACAAATGGGGGAAAGATTCTCCTTGAAACTGACCTTTAGGGATGTGCCTCACTTCACTTCAGTGGACCGATAATTAGAACAATCACTCCAGCTGATCTCCTGCAACTAATATGGAAAATGAAAAAATATCACCTTGAGAACCCAGTACAGTTACACACACACACACACACACACACCCCTCATCTCATTCTATCTCATCTAATATGATTTTTGAATTCATGGGAGGCTTAGAAAATTCAAGGGACTATGTCAAGCACTACAGGGGATAACAGGGCCGGCCGAAAACAGTTTGGACCCCCACCCCTTTGCCCGTACAAAAGCCAAGCGAGCCAGCAGCTGAATCCTGTTTCATGGCATCCGTTGCCTGCCGCTCAGCCTCTGCCTGAGGGTAGGGCTGGCCCGGGCACATAAATATCTTTGGAGATGTATCCCTGAGTCCTTGAAGCATTACGGCTTCGAAGCAGGGGAGTACTTTATGACCATACTGGGATACTGGGTGGTGGCTGGGGACCACATCCACACCAACACATAGGCATGCGCATGCGCACTTGTGTACTGATCATGCTAAGGACTGCGAGGAGCAGCAGGAAAGAGAAATCTGTATGCATGGCATGGGGAGATCAGGGCCCACTTCAGCGGGGCAGAATAAAGGCCTGGGAAAGCACAGTTGTGCGCTTCTGTTCTAGTATGCTTTGTATTACCATGCTAACATGGAACCTACAAAATAGCAGTCAAGGGGGAAGAAAGCACCAAAGCGCAGGGTGAAGGACTCCTTCATTTCTGTCTCCCATCGGAGTGAATTCATTACAGCTCATTCCTTGGCTATTCCGACATGTTCTGGAGTGTTTGAAACAGCCATCCGGGCAGAGCTTCACATCTTCTGATATCACCCCAACCATAATACTTTATGCTGGAGGTGGTTCATATGTTCAATGGAGAGACATCAGAGAGATATAACGTTACATGTGAAT
The DNA here is from genome assembly GCF_004798865.1 of Varanus komodoensis. Taxonomy (NCBI): domain Eukaryota; kingdom Metazoa; phylum Chordata; class Lepidosauria; order Squamata; family Varanidae; genus Varanus; species Varanus komodoensis. The sequence continues at coordinate 10,108,104 of NW_025336347.1, forward strand.
AAGTGACTCAGACTTGTCATCAGTAGAGTCATCATCTGGAAGGTCTGCTCCAAACTGAAAAGCTTTTGCTGTCTGTGACAGAGAAACAGGATGATGGGAGGCAAGCAGCTCAGTCGTTTTCCTCAAACTGGTCCCCCACGGTGTGCGTTCCCCAGAGGAAGATGAACTTCACGATGCTATAATACAGAATTCCAAGTTCTGGTTTTGATATGTATGCATTTATTTAATTCATATACTAATATTGTTTTGCATTATTTATACTTCTATTTTAAATAAAAATAAAAGGGGAAAACAGGCAGTACAGTTATGTGGTAGCAACCGGTAACCTATCCATCCAACCTGATCTTCAGTGCCTTGTTAAACTCACTATGCTGACTCTGGGGCTTCAAAGGTACTCTACATTTTGAAGAGCAAACTGTTCTTGGCCTGGGGGTTGATGGATTTTGTACGATCATATTAAAGACAGAAGGAAAGACAGAGAAGTAAGAACTTCTTCCATGCATCGTCTGGTTTTAAACGCTAGCACTGGATGTATGTCCATATATATCCTCCTAACCTATGCATAGCTGGGTGAGAATCACCTCAGTCAACTTAGCCCACTACTGACAACGTCTCCCTAAAAATATTGAACAGGGGCCCTTTCAATGCAGGTGTGCCCTAATTGCCTCAGCTCCTTTCCCATTTCACTGTGCTGTCACTCTTACGACCCCCGTCGTCCTGCACACTGTTCTCTGTAGTATTAAATAGCCCCTTCCATCCACAGTGCAAACAGGCCCAGTGGAAGCTTGCTAAGTAATACCGAAAGGACAGCTCACATAAACTAAACTTTTTTGTGGAGGGGCTAAAAGGAGGCTGGTCTGGTCCTATGTGAAATCGGCCTGCCAGGCAATATGATACATTCTGTCTGACTTTTACTTTACTTGGTGGAACTACAGCTATGTCTCCTCAGGTTTTTCGTTCCATCTGAAGTCCTTGTTATCCCATGGAAAGTAGGCCTTGAAGACCAAATAAATAAACAGACAAACAAACAAATCCATTGAAATCCATGCATATAATGACAAATAATTATAACTTATTTTTTACAATTGAAGGGCAAGTGTATAATGGCTGGATGATGGATAACATGACTTTTTCCCATGAGTACAATCCAGATACAGCTCACTGAATTCACTTCTTGTTAATATGGAGCTTTGGGGCTGTGAAAAGTAAAATAGCGTGCTGTAGAATAACATAATTTACCATCTGTATTTGATAATCAACATTAATAGTTGCCATTGAATAAGATATGGGATATGAGTTGTCTTGTATAGCAGCATTGAACAGTATTTCTTTTTCAAACAGTTGATATATTGTGGGAAAATAAATGTAAATGCTTCTTCAGCTTTGCTTATTTAATTTAACAGATTTGGCAAAACTGTTTAAAATTATTTCAGCTCTTAGCATTCTGTTTTCCATAGCGAGTCGCTGGAGAAAAGGTTGAAGAAAATGTTGCTGATACCAGCAATGAAAATCAAATCACAAAAAGTGTGATGGGGAAAACAAATGGAGATGTAAGAGACTATAAAGAAAATGAAGAGGAGGAGGAGGAAAAGGAGGAGGAGGAGGAGGAGGAAGCAGAAGAGGAAGAGGAGGAGGAGGAGGAAGAGGAGGAGGAGGAAGAGGAGGAAGAAGAGGAGGAAGAAGATCAGGATGATTTGGGAACAAAGAAATCATCTGGTGATGAGGATAGCAGAAGCAAAGTTGAGACTAAGGATCCAAGCATGAAACCAGTTGAAAAACAAGAAAATAGTGAGAAGAAAATATCAAAGTTAAATATTCCCCAAAAATTAGCTCTTGATACCAGTTTTATTAAAATAAGTGCCAGACCTTCAGGAAATCAAACCAATCTGGAGGACAGCTTGAGAAAAGTCCGGAACAATGACCCAAGCATAACCGAACTCAACCTGAACAACATTGAGAACATCCCCAAGGAAATGCTGGTGGACTTTGTCAATGCCATGAAAAAGAACAAGCACGTGAAAACGTTCAGTTTAGCCAACGTGGGGGCGGATGATAATGTGGCTTTTGCCCTGGCCAACATGCTGCGAGAGAACAGGAACATCACTACCTTGAATATCGATTCCAATTTTATTTCAGGTAAAGGGATTGTCGCCATTATGAGGTGCCTGCAGTACAACGAGAAGCTGACTGAGCTACGTTTTCACAACCAGAGGAGTATGTTGGGCCACCAGGCAGAAATGGAGATTTCCAGGCTGCTGAAAGCCAACCCTACGCTGCTGAAGATCGGCTACCACTTTGAACTTCCAGGGCCCAGAATGGTGGTTACCAATCTACTCAGCAGAAACCTGGACAAGCAGAGGCAGAAAAGGATAGAAGAGCAAAGGCAGCAGCAGCTGAAACAGCAGAAGGAGCTGATAGCGATGCTTGAGAATGGCCTCGGGCTGCCTCCTGGGATGTGGGAATTGCTGGGGGGACCAGTGCCTGCCTCAGTGATATCTCCTCCAGCACAACCTCCAATGCCACCAGTCCCCAGAGTGCCATCTCTTAGCAGAAAAAATGAGCCAGCAAGGAAACCAGACCCTGAAGCTCAGAGCAGGGAAGACACTCCCTCCTTCAAAATAGTGAAACTCAAGAGAACCCAGCGCAAGCCCAGTGTGAAAGAATACGTGGAGCCTGCTGAAAAAACCAATCTCAAAGATGTGATCCGAACACTAAAACCTATTCCAAGAATTCGGCCACCTCCTCTAGTGGAAATAACTCCAAGGGATAAGCTGCTTAACGATATTCGTCAGAGCAACGTAGCGTATCTTAAACCAGTAAGTACAAATGATGAGGTAACGGAAGGAAGTAGGAAAACGCTGCCATATCAGTAAGCCCCTCATAGGCTATTCTTTTATCCAAGATCAGAATTTTCGGCAGTTGCAGTTACTGTGTGTTTTGAAGACAATGGCGGGGTTCACATGACATGGCAACCCATCATGCCAACTAGCTGTGCCTGGTTGCCCTTTCATGCAAACCTGGACTGTTTCTGACAAGACCGGTCGAGGGGGGTGTTGGACCACAATGGATCTGCCATGTCCTCTGAACCCAGGCAACAGACCAGGCCATGGGGCCAGCGAAGCCCTTGTTGTTCTTGTCTGAGACACTGCTAAGGACTCCCCCAGGTGCCCAAGCAACAGTTGAAGAGCTGTCAGTGTGTTGCTGGGTTTTTCTGGGGGAGGGGGTTGCATAAATGTGCACAAATGTATTTCTGTGTGATTGTATATGTGTGTGTGTAGCTGGATTTCCAGAGTTGAACTGTTTTACAGTTTTGCATTACCAAATGTGAAGGCTTGCCTTGACAATGTGATCGAAATGCAGGAGGTATCCACCACGGTACCAAAGAAGAAAGCCTTCAAAAAAGTGAACCAGGCACCAGTGCTGGTATCAGCGGGACCTCAGTGGAGAGAGTATTCCGTGAGTGGGGAGCCCTTGTTGCTGCCTTTCTGGTTCCTTCTAAAATGCTACCAATCGGAGTAAAGCGATGGAGTTTAGGTTAGACGAACACCAGTCTGACTTAGCATAAGGCAATTTGCACTGTTCATTCCACTAAAATGATGAGTAGGTTCTGCTTCTCATGAGGAACCAAACAGGTTTTTAAGCAAAATTCCAAGTTGAAATAACATAATGAAACACAACATTATGACAAGGAAAAATAAGCCCACAGTAAAACAGCACAAGTTAAGACTTTTTTAAGCCCAGAAAAATGGAAACAGTATTTGTGCGGAAGCAGGAAGATGACTCAGTAGGAACTACGCAAGCTTCTTCGGAGAGAGCAACCCATAGGCAGGACTTCCATGGCCTCCTCAGCTGCCGCTCGCTCCTCCTTTGGCCATGCCTCTGGGAACAGCCAGTTGGCCAGCACCTGGACTGGACTGGGTGACCATGCGCCAGGGCAGCTGGAGAGTACAGGTGCTGTAGTCCAACACAAGTGGAGGGCACCAGCTTGGGGAAGATGGTCTGTGGACATGCTGATGCGGAAGCACGCAGTCCTTCAACCGGCAGGTTTCTCTTTGAGCAATCATTGTGGTTTTATTGTGTTTTACAGTGTAAAGTCGTAGCAGAAAGAAAGTATTAGAATGTTTCATGTACACATATAAACAGAAATGACTAGCCGCTTCCATGCGTTACACACATGAAGGGAATCCCCTGTTGGACCAGACGCTGTCCCTGTCAGGCAGGTGTCCAAAGGGGAGAAGCCCAGTGTGGGCAGCTGCCCTTCGGGTGGGGTTACTCTTCAGATGTCCATGCGGAGGGGCCAGGACTCACATGGCTGCACAGCTCTGGGTCTGGCCCTTCCCGGTCGTCTCACGCAGCCTCTCCACACTGCATGGGTCCAACCCCAACGCAGAGTCTGATTTCAGTTCCTCTGATCCTGTAACCAAAAGGGGAGTCTCAACATATTAGAGATACCTCATTGCAGGACGTAGATCAGATCACAAGGTGTGCCATGAGCTGCACTGCAGGACACACGTGAGCTTCTGCTGAATGTGCATTAACATGCAACAAAGCAGATAAGAGAATTACCAGGTTTCCAATGGGCCAAGCACTCCTGTGGTCCCCGGAGAGCATCCCAGGGACCAAAGGGCTTCCCCAGTTTTGCTCCACAGCTGGAGCCACTGCCATGACCTCTGGGAACGGGGGGCTGCATGCGCCAGTCCTTCTCCCTTGCAGGCGCATGGAAAGAACCGCGGTGCCTGCTTTCCAGGTGGAAAAGTAGCCTCAGAGGACTTTGCGAGAGTCAAAAGTGTGTGGGGAGGAGGGAGGCAAGAGCCAGGCATGACCCATTTCTGCAGGCCTTCCGCCATATCTCTTCTGGATGGGTGCAAAGGCCTGTCCAATGGGGCAGGGAGAATACAAAGCAGGACAGGTGCAAGTTGCCTCCGTTGCTCCTCTCCCTGCCAGCACTCCCAGCGAGGCGCAGGGTATTCAGGTGCTCGGGCATCAGAGGCTTCCATCTAGTGAGTGTCAGCCCGATAGGTTTGCAGCCTTAATTATGTTTATGTTTAATCTCCCTTCCCCAAGTGCTTCACTTGAGGAGCATAGTATTAATATCAGTATGAATAGTTCCTTCTCTAGCTGCTTCCCTTGAGAAGCATTTTATTATCATTTTTAGACAAGATTCTTTGGGGCCTTGGGTGGGACGTCTCTGGTAGCAGCTGTTGAGCACATGGCAGGAGGTGTGCCCCACTTCCTGGCCACCCCCCTGCCCCCAGTTGCCAGCTACGCAGGTGGGTGCTGCCTTTTGGAGAAGCTATGCCACAAGCTAAGCTCTCTGTCCTTCGGATGTTTTGCATGCCTCAGAGGTTTTTGCTTGGGCCAAGTCCAATGAGCTGCACCTGTTAATCACTGAGGTCACCCATAGAGGTTCTGTTTAATTATGTTTCCCTCAGTAGTGCAGATATAATGTTCCAAGGTTGAAAGTCATGCAATATGCATTACAGCACTGGCAGTTCCCTCCTTAAGACACCTGAGCTGCTCAATGACAATTGGCAGCATAAAAATTGGAGTCTGCTCAACGATTCCCATTTTGATTAGAGAATTACTCAGCCGTAATGTGACGCTCAGAGCTCTTATGGAGACAAATCTGGGCAAGGCAAGGAATAACACCTAGCCTTCCTTGCCTTTAATACAGACTAATAGTTGACTAATCGGCCTTCCAAGCAGTAGAACGTCATTGCAGACTAGAGCACTCTTCAGACATGTTGGACTGCAGCTCTCCTCACCTGCAACCAACGAGTGATGCAGAAGATCTGGAGGGTACCTGGCTGGTGAAGGCTGGATCGTAAGATGCCCCTTGAACCATGACATGGCCTCCCTTGTCACTTTATGGATATTTTAATGCCAGTTGAGTTGGCATGGGAAGATGGTTCAGATCCAGTACTTCAGCTCATCCTCTCCCTGCTTCGCGCCCAGTCCCGTCCGCACACTCAGCAGTGATAAGAGTAGGGCTCTCAGCACAAGCCAGACTCCCGCACGTGGAGCAGTGCAGGCGTTGTGGTAGCGGGGGAGAGCCATTTGCCATGAAAGCTAGAAATACCGCCTTCACTCGGAGGCACAATATGCCTTTGCTTGCAAAAGGGTAGTGACAGACTTGGGATGAATATTACTTTGCAGGTGAGTTTTCCCTGAAATCTGCCGGGCTACCTCTTGAGGCTAGATTTGCCTGATTCAGCAAAATAACTCTTATGCCACGTTCTCACTCCATGCATTCTTTCCTGAGGAAATTGGAAGAGGGAGCAGAGACTACGTCAAACATTGCTCATGAGCACAGGAATGGGTTGTGTTTGGCCCTTCTTTTTGCCACATTGTGGAAGCCAGTAGGAATCCATGTTATTTCTAGGAATGCTTGCATTGCCCTAAGGCAGGCAGGTGTTACCGATGAAGCCCGGGGTCTTCTGTGCACCCCTGAGAGGGGGACAGCAGTGGTGCTGTTAGGGAGGAATTTAGGGCAAAAGACCAAGGTTTTGTGCAACTGCATGAGCAGGAGGTTCTCCAAACACAGCCTGCCTGGCTCACAACATGCTCCAAGAGGGCAGGAAGAGCTGGCCCCCTAGGAGCTTTGGCCTACCACCTCCATGATCCCTCATCGGAGATGCCGGTTAGGAGTGATGTGACTTGTGGGCCAAAGCATCTGAAGGGCCACAGATGGCTGCCCCGGGACTCTTTCTCAGCCAGCATGTGCAGGACCACACAGAACTGAATGCATGAAGATGTCGCACTTTAACAACAGATCCTCACATCTCTTGGCCCATTCTCTCTAAACACGGCATCTGCTACACATATTAGGCCACTGTTGATACTGAATAAAATGTAATAATAAAGTTACATGGGAAGTAAGTTGTGCTGAAATGGATGGATCACCTAAGGAATACTTTTGGATCTGGTTGTGGGAAGAATATCATTCACGGCTTATAGTATGCCTGTTGTATTCAAGGAAAGTATAGTATTCATGCAAACATAACAGAGTCAGGACTGGAGATCTGTATGTCCAAGAAGCAGGGTGAGCAGGAACAACAGGAGAGATTTCATGTTCTAAGGAAGAAAAACAAACCACAAAAACAGTACAGGTTGTTCCCTACCTGTTGTGTCACTCATGATTAGTGACTACTAATGAGTGATTGTGCTACTGATGGAAGTGCTTGTGAAACACAACTGTTTGCCTTGCAGAGGGTCGTGGGGAAAGTTCTCAGTAGCAAAATATTGATTGCTGGAAGAATATCATTTTCCTGTCATAGGGCTAGTGAAAGATGCCCCATCCTCTGCTGAATAATAGATCCAGAGTGTGCTTAATAATGCATTATCTTAGAAAGATTCTAAGGAATGACAAATGATGCCAAGAACTGAGGAACTGTTTTCCTAGTTTTGAATTTCCAAATATAAGCTTATAGAGATTTTTCTGCAGATGCCATTTTGTCTGACCTGGAAGAGACTGAGGAGGAAAGTTGGTGTGTGTGTGTTTCCCCCACCAATCACATTTCTTATTGCTTTTCCTGCACAGGTGCCAGTTCCCAAAGAGCTGGAGTAAGACACCCCATTCAGCAGAAGGAAACAACTCAGAAAACAGACAGACCATCCAGGTGTTGCTTCAGATTGTTTCAAGGGCTGTTTCCTTCAGGTGGAAGAGATGAAGATGTGGGATCAACAGTTGAATCATGCTGTCTGTTGAAGTGATAGAAGGCATTTCAATGGTTAAGAATTCTTATCCATTCTCCCGTAATGAGCTGGTTTCATCCTACAGCCCCAGTCATCCAGCTGGATTCTTATTTCTCTTTTGGTGGGGGATGGAGAAAGATACTCTGCCTTTCCCTTTCATAATGATGTTACCACTTTTATGGTTCCTTCAGTAACTCTTCCTCCAAGCGTGTCATCTTCTCTGTTAAGTTGGCATCCTTTTGTGAGTTCTTTCCTGCCTCCTTCATCGACACACCTGTAGTTGTGTGGCATCCCTACCAGCTTCAGCACCTTTTCCCTCTTTCTTTCTCTTTGGGTGTGGGGCAAACCACAGTTGCTATGGTTTTTATTAGAGGAAGGATACCACGACAGAAATAAACCTCTACTTTCAGAAGAGCGTGGGTTGTGTCTCCTCTTAGCGGCCAAAGCTGAATGGAAGAGGGAGCTGCTGCGGAGAGTCCAGGAGCAGTGCCCCCCTAGATCTCCTGGCCAGGGCTCCCCTGCGGGAGGCCCCTCTTTCCCACCGCCACCGAATCGCCAGCTGCTCCTCCCAGTCACTGCAATTCATACACTGACTTGCAAGGTGGACAGCTGCTGGCACTCAGCTCCCTTGCAGGATTACTGCGGCTTGCATGCTCACCTTCTGTGCACCAGAGGGAGTGGGCTGCGGACAATAAAGAAGGGGGACAGTAGCCCCTGGTGGAGTGTAGGCCATGGTGAATGCCTGTCATAAAACTGACCTTCAGGTCGCAGCAAAGCTTTTGCGCTTGGGAAGAGAACCTCATGTCCTGGCTTGCCAGCGTGATTTAGGCAGGGCTGGGGATATGAAGGATAAGCCTCAACAGGTACAAGGAATGTCTAGAATTAGCTTTGCCTGATAGTTAGCTAAAATTATACTGGACTGGCCATGAGCTTGTCAGCACCAATCCTAGACAGCTGTGCTGATGGGCAGCAAAGGGCTTAGTAGATTCAAGCCACTATTGTTCTGTTCTCCGTCATCTACATCTGAAAACCGGATGCTCCTGAGACATGTGGAGGTGTCTGTCACCTGCTTGCAGGCCTATGTGTTTTGCGTGCCCCTGAACCTTTCCTTCACTCCCTACAATCAAGGCTTCCCGGGAGCAGAACAGGATAGTCTCAGATCTCCCTGGGGACAGTTTGTTAACTGACTGGAGTTGCTGGGGCTAAGCAATGCCAAGGCCTTTGCTGGGTGGCTGACTCCAGGTGCCTGGGGCCCTGCTGAGCTCCAAGTGTGTGCTCTCTCCCTGCGGAGGGGGAAACCCAAGCCAGCTCCTGGCAGAAGATTGGAGATTAGTCGCTGGAGACAAAGGTGCTAATCCATCCTTGCCCAATTATTTAGCAGCTTCTAAAAATGCTGCCCTGGCCATGCACTTAATTAGCCTAGCTACTTCAAGTTTTTAAACAGTTGCTCATACAATAGATATTGAAAAGCAGACAGTATGTTTAGTTTCAGATCACACTTTCAGCCACATGCAAAATTCTCATTCATCACATCCTTGGCACTTCCGGTAGCAACGGAGCTGAGAGCTTCTGTTGTGCGTCACTCCAGTATTTAGCTGGTACATACCACTGTGCAGGTGTCTCTTTCAGAGGCCACTTCCATTTCTTAAACCGCACTTTTCGAGCTCTGTCTCTCCTTCCAGCCCGCGCCCAGCCCCACCACTCTTACTGCCAGGCCGGGAGCTGCAGTGCAAGGCTGAGAAGCACAACCACATTGTTCAGACTCCTAACCTGTGTTGCATCATTGCATTGCCATGCACAGTGCATAGCGCTGGATGTCATATGCAGACCTGCACACGCATGTATTCTCATGCCGAACTCGGGGGGCTTTGGACATGCCCAGCTGAAAAGTGCACATTCTCTTACAAACCGAGGGAGGAACCCCAGCCTTGAGAAGCCTTATTTTCTCAGGACATTTCTTTCCACTTGTGCTCACTTTATCGCAGGCAACATGCTACAGAGCATGCTTCCCCATCAGCCTCAGCTAGTAAAACCAAGCATGCTGAGACATGGAATCCAAAACATCTGGGAAACACCAGGTTGGGGACAGCCATGTTAGAGGCACTGCAAACTTGCTGCTCAGGAGGTTTCCCTTTTTTGGTATGTCGCTACATTTCTGTCCCACGCTTGCCCCAAGGAGCTCAAGGCACAATTCATGGCTTTCTTCTCATTTCTATTTTAGCCTCACAAGTCTGTGAGGCAGGTTAGGCTACGAGAAAGTGACTGGCCAAGGACACCTGATGAGTTTCTCAGCACACTGGGGATTTGAACCCAGATCTTACTGGTTGTAGTCACACCAACTACACAGGTGCCTTGCTTATGTTGCCACCAATGAACTAATGATATCACTAATCAGACATCGAGCCCAATGGAGCAGTTGCGTCCTGGTACAATAAGCTCTCAAAGCCCTTGATATCCCTTTGACCCACGAAAGAATGAAGTTTTGTGTTTTTTTAAAAAAAAGATACTATTTGTTCATTACTGTAAATCTTAACACTGTTACATTCATCACAATCCAGTCAAGCTTGCTGTGGTTACAGATGGTTTCAGATTCTGAAGCATTCCTTGGCCATATAGGAGGAATCATAAGACTATTTCATTAGCTCCAGCTACCAGGGAGTCTGGTCAGTGAATAAGCTAGAGAAATCAAGGGTCGGTAGCGAAGACAAGAAAGGCAGAGAAAAAATGGCCAGAAGTGAGTCAGAGAGACTGAGTTAAATGAAGAATTTGACAAACATTTGCAGAAAAGAGGAGATAATGCTGGGAACAACTGACGGCAAAAGAAGGGGACGGCAGAGGATGAGGTGGCTAGATGGAGTCATGGAAGCAGTCGGCGTGAGCTTAAGTGGACTCCGGGAGATGGGGGAGGACAGGAAGGCCTGGAGGAATGTTGTCCATGGGGTCATGATGGGTCAGACGTGACTTCACAACAACAGCAGCAGCAACAATCAGGAACAGTGATACAGCTATCATTTGGGAGTCAAGTACCCTACCAGATTAGAGACAGCTCACTTGAGCCTGAGTTAAACAGCTCAGGTGCCAAAGTGGCTTCCCGCAGCTACAACTTCTGGTGTTGTAAATCACAATCTGAATATGACCCAAAGTGCAATGTTGCCAAAAAAGGGCAAATGTTATTTTGGGTTGAATTAATAGAGGTAGCACTTCCAAATCCTATGAAACACTAGCTCCTTTCTACTCAACACTAATGAGGCTTCCTCTTGGGAACGGTATGAATTTTGGGCACTATAGTTTAAGAAAGATGCAAACAAGCTGGAAAAGGTTCAGAGGAGGGCATCAAAGTGAACTAAAAGCCCAGTGAGGAGAGATGGGAAGAAGTGGGCATGAGAGGAGATACGATAGCGCTCTTCATGTGCTTGAAAGGCTATCACCCAGAGGAAGGTCAGGATCTCTTCCTGATCATCCCAGGGTGCAGGACATGGAATAACAGGGTCAGGGTGCAGGATGCCAGATTCCAGCTGATTATCAGGAAAAGCTTCCTGTAAGAGCAATCTGACAATAGAACCAATTACCTGGGGAGGTTATGCACTCTCTCACATTGGAAGCATTCAAGAAGCATCCATGAGGAATACTGTCCAGTGGAGTCCTTCACTGTTCAGGGGGTTGGACCTGATGGCCTTCTGGCCCCTTCCAACTCTATTCTATGATAGCAACACAACACAGTTACCCTTCTCAAAACAGAGAACAGGATTTCTCTATGTTGCCCACTTCTTTTATGAGGCCACCTGTTCTTCAATACGCCCAGATTTATAGAAATCCACTGGCTTGTTAATGTGCATTCTATTGCCAGAAGGAAACTGCCTTCAGACTAAAGCGGGGATTGCATAAAGTGCCTCTTCTCATAGGTTAGAAGTACTTACAGCTGCAACCAGCTCTGAACAGCTGCAGTATATAGTGTTGACAGCAGGTATTTCCAACACTAGCAAGAATATCTAAACATGGCATCCCTTTAGTAATTTAGGCAAAGGGACTTCAAGTTTCATGCTTCCCAAGTACTCACAGCAATCGCTGCCAGAGCAAAGGGAAATACTGGCTCCTTATACAGCTACCTGCTTGTTGCATGGTTGTTGATACTAATGGAATCTGCCATACTTACTTCTAGTCTGCCAACAGTAAACGTTTAAGGTAATGACGGGAAATTCCCAGATAAATTCTGCAAGTCCTGGAAGCCGTAGCTTCCATTTATTTACCAGTGCAGTTAGGGATTATCTTATTGATTTCATTCAGAATCAAAGCATCTAAAGTGTAGGAAGATCTCTTGTTTTCATACACTTCTAGAACATGATGTTTTCCAAACTGTTTGCTTTACTGTTGGTGTAGCTACAAGATTAGATTATCTGACTCCAATATAACAGGCAGGTAAAGCCGTAGCAAAATTAGTTTCTAGTGTTGATAAAGTTCCAAGAAATTAAAAATGCTACATTAAACAAGGAACAGAATGGCTTTTTGTATGAAAGACAATGTGACGTTTTCATACCTTTGAAGACTGAGTGAGCTATTGCTCATTATACTCAACTACGGGCCTGCAGCAACGATCTAGAAAGTGTTGCAAATTTTACACATGTTCTTCCACAAGACAAATCTTATATGCCTTCATACTTCTTTCGTCCTCTTTCACCTGAGATGAATTGTGCATCCACTATCGTAAAACTGATCTGAGCACAATTTATTTGCGTGGAGGCTCTTCTTTTAGGAACTCTGTACATGTTAATAGCCAGACCTTTCTTCACAATCCTGTGTGCTCTGAATCAATCCTTTTCATTACTTTAAGTAACACTAATAGCCATAAGAGAAAATGTTTTGGAACTGTCTTAGAGCCATATGTTTTGGAGACATTGCACTTCTTGAACTAAAAACTATAAAGTGTGTTTTGCACTTGTGGCCACTAGTCATTTAAAGGAATTTGAATTGCAAAAGTGACATTTAACAAAAGGACTTAAAACTTTATTCTTGTGCCAGCTTGTTTCCCTTAAGAAATTTCTGAATGCATAAACCATAAACTAAAGCAAACTGTGGAATAAGTATTTCAACTTAATTAAAATAAGGCAGCATACAACTCAAGACCAGGTTACTTGTCTTTAATCCTGGAATGCATAGGTAGAGACATACTCTCAACAAAATACTGGTCATTTTACAATGTATATACAAAATGAGATGTTACAAGTCTCAACTCAAAAGGGAAAAGCCAAAAGGGTGCTACAACGCTAACACCAGTCCTAAAAATCATGAGGGGTTTTCCTTCTGTGGAAGTTTGCTGAATAAATAGGAGTCTAAATTTTTGCTCAGAAAGACATCAAAGAAAGGGAAAGATAGGAGTGTGTGATATGCAGTGTTGACTAGGTAAAATTTGTCTCACACTGAACTCATATTCAATAAGCATTCAGGCAGAGATTCAAGGTTATTGAAATATATAATAAGAAATTTCCCAGAATGGGTTTATCCCTTTGCCATCAGAAAATAAACCTTGGACAGCTCCTACTGTAGGAGTCAAGATGAGATATCGGCAAAAAAAAAAAAAATCAGTTTTCCAGTTCTGTTATTTAAATTACATATCCATCTTGACTAAAGATCCTTTAAGACCCTTCATTCTAGCAGATCTCAAGTCTGGCAGAGTTCATTACTGCTATAATGTATTACTATATATATTAAAGCTTTGTAAAAGTTGGATGTGGCATGCACAGAAAATCATGTTTCTCTTGTAATGCAATCTGCCTCCTCATTACTGTAATTCTGCATAGGTGCATTGAAGGAATGTTAGTTTGCTAGATCTCATCTATGCAGACTTGCAATTCTAGCACAGGAAAGGGTTCCAGTTTGGAAACAGAAGAATGATTCAGATTTGTCACAACAAAATGTACCTGTCCTGTGACTAAATTGGGAGGGTTCTTTGCTTTTCTATTTGAAAACAGACACAACAAGTAAATTTGGATACACTCCAAAATACTGTACAATTGGTGTTCTTTAGCCCTAGTTAATATTAGTTTTGGTTTCATGTAGCATTCCCTTGGTTAGATAGGAGGTAAGGGACTGCTTACATTTAGTGCACTGCCACAAAGTAGGTATGTGAAAAACAGTAACATATAGACAAATAGAAGGAGAGCTTTCTTGCAAACTATCTTTTGCTGCTGAAAACAAGCGAGTGCTATGAACTACCAAATGCAGCTGCATGTCAGACATCTTAAATTTGTTATGGGATGGTTATCATCACCTCTCCGTCCCGGCGAGAAAAACATTGAAGAGCTTGTGTAGCATTGAAGAGCTTGCAGTCTGTGTATCATTAGACTCACAGACTGAAAAGTGATGCTAGACAAGCCCAAACAATCCCTCAAACTAAAAGAGAGAAAGAGAGAGAGAGAGAAGCATGCATATTTATTCCTTTGCTTTAACCAAGTAATCAGCCAGTTTGTTTATGCCTTCTTCTTGTTGTTCAAGGAGGTCCAAGATAATACCCATGGGTGTCTTCTTTAGGCCGATTACTTCCATCTTGTTCTCCAGTTTGTTCTTTATGTTCCGAAGCCTCAAGGAAGCATGAACGAACATCACTGGGGAAAAGAACACCATATTAAGTCACAGATAAGAATCCAATTCATTTCCAATTGGGGTGGTCATCTTATAATAACAATGAATTCAGGAGAACATGATGGCTGAAGGCCAGCAGTTCAACTAGGTTCAAAACCTGCCCAGTAATACTGAGAGCTTCTGATCACCATATGATGGCAACTCAGATGAATCGTAACGCACAGCTAGAGAGGTATAAGTTAATTCCTAATATTCACTATCTTTAGGGTAATGTTATTTTGCATACCAAGGGAAACAAAAATATCTAAAAAGCAGGACTGTCTTATGCAGCATCATAATTAGCATTTTCTAGGCCCTGAGATCTGAAAGCTACATTGTAGATGTGAACACGTCCATCCACTTCCTGCACCCTACAGCCCGGCATCAAGATCAACCCAAATAGCGCAATCCTAGCACAGTGCACAGCGGAGTCACACATTCAGCCGAGCATCAGACTTACTCCTTGCTGTGAGAACAGGCTACAGGAAATGCCTGGCATGGTCCATCCTGGCCGAACAATGAATTCCCTCCATGTTACATGTTATTTAAGAAGTACAAGGGATTCTTGTACTTGTTCCATGACAGATTCTTCTAACTAAGTGGAACATTTATTTTTTTAAAATAAAAGGAAATGAAAGCTACTTCAAAGTGAGCACACTTTCATTCCACTCTTAGATTTCCGGAATGCAAGAAAAAGTCACTAAGGAAGGCCTTTTGGCAATTATAGGTGGACTATAAATAGGTGAATAAATAAATAAACAAACAGCAAACTCACAGAACAGAGGAAAGGTGATTCCAAACATGAACACCATGACACCTCCAAAAAAAGATATCAGGAAGTAACTCAACAGGATAATAGCTATGACAAACGCAGCAGGATAGCGCTTCTTAAACTTGCGAATGAAGTCCTTGTTGCGCGACACCCACACGAATCCTGTGAATACCAGGATCACCACCGTAGCACCAAGGAGCATGCTCAGGGGATTCAGAAATCTGTAAAGACACGAGACGGGAATGGCAAACCATGTGGCAAAGCCGCCAGATGTCCAGTGCAATACACTAATAATGATGATAAATATCTTCCTAGCTTAAGTTTCTTTTTAACAGCTTTCTTTTGAGTGAAGGTCTCAAGTTGACTTGCATGAGCTGCTACATGTAATCAGTATAATGCCAATGTCAACACAGTCATCCGTCTAGCAAAGGACCCAGACAGCTTCAGCCACGGGATGGTGTAGAAATGAGTATGTCATCATTACTTGAACTCTATGGCCATGAGAGTCCCTCCCAATTGCACCCCTCAATGTTTGCTTGTAAGTGTAAACATCTCTCCCCTCAGATACAAACATTACCTCACCTATCAGGGGTCACGTGAAAAGAGTTGTTTGCTTATTAGGAGCAGCTAAATTATTAGCTGTAAAATACTGGATGATGCCATAACACTGCTAATACATCTCTGTCAGTTAGAACAGCTGTTGAAACCATTGTGAAACTTCCATAATATTATGGAATATTTAGGAGACACAAAACCCCCTGCCGAATTTATCGTGAGATACAAATTAGAGATTTTATTGATTTAGTACATTGATATGCTCTTTTTTTTTCCTAGAGAGCAAAATATGGTACACAAAGGATCCCCAGACAGTCCTCTGTCCTGCACTGAGCAGTGTTGCTTAGCTCCAGGGGGCTGCTACAAATTGCTTTGGATGGAGCTATGAAAATGGCTAAGGACTTTATTCTCACCAGCTGGCTCCACACGGTCAGGCAGTGGCAAAAGCAAAGGGGTGGGAGGGGCACCCAAGGGAAGTATCTGGCTCAACTGCACTGTAACAGCTGAAGAGCTGAAGCCAAGCAGGCAGGTGTGACACTGAAGAAAGGGCTCATCTGTGATCTATTTAATCCTGAGCATTCAGATGCAGTGTGGTTTCCAGATAGATTGACTTGATGGGAGAGTTCTTACATGCTCATCACATGCGCAAAGCACATGGCACCGGCCCACAATGCAACGAAGTGCTGGGCTCACAGTGACTTTTGCTTTGTGTACCACTCCGCTGTGACTTTGCCTGGATCTGGGCTGTCAGCTGAGCCTGGGGATGGAGGCCCCCCTGCTTGAAGCACCCCATTTATGGAGGAACCCTTGTCGAATGTTTCTAAAAACCATGCTGCTTTGGTATCACATAAACCATTTCATTTACTGCTGTCAGCCAACCACGAACTCTTTCAAGTTTTAGGCTTCCTGTAAATTGATATAACGGCAGGATTTAAAGAGCAGGATACCCATCTTTCTTCCACATCAGCATCAAGTTAGTCACACACCTGCTCCTGTTGCTCACACCAACTCCAGTGTGGTATACTAAAAACAAGTCGGATCTACTTGCTGTTTGTAGCATCTGAGTCACTGCTGGTCAGCCCAAGGCTATATTTAGATCAAAACTTTCTTAATGTTCTGCCTGGAAAAAATGATCAGTAGCTCCAGGAAGAAAAGCGACTCCAATGTGAACATCACAGCAACAGAGTTCTCCACTAGTATTCAGAGAGGAATCCTCATTTTAAAGAAAGTCCTGGCACACTGACTTCAGTAATGCAACGAATCCTGGAAGTGCAGCTGTGACTAGATTAGCGCAACCACTTAAGGGGAGGCCTCCCAACCAGTGACGAATTGCACTTAACACAGGCCACACGGCACTCACCGGGGCCTGACCCTATTCTCAGGGTCTCTCTGGAAATGCCCAGAGTTTGGGGCTAATGCATGCTTGGTAAACATCTGACAGGCCTCAATATATGGGCATGTACTAGACAAGTATAAATATTCAATTTCCAACTGCTTGGCATCACAGCTTGGACTGTGGACCTGGTTCCCACTTTACATGGGAGTTGGCATGGTTGCAGACAAGCCCTTGCTGAGTCACACGGGCAAAGAGAAATCATAATCTCCCCTACGAATCAACTTCACAGGATTATTTTTGGGAAGTGTTGAAGAAACACTTTACATCTTGTAGCAGTTACAGTACTCCTGCTAGATTTGGCAGAAAGTACTTAGGGCAAATTATAGAATATAATCTGCTAAAGATCACTTTACAAAGAACCTATATTTATGCAAAGTTATAATTTCTAAGCAAGTTGAATGGGGTAAAAACTCAAAACCAAGAAAGTATTAAATTATGTGCATGTACCCACAATACAGGCTGTTAATTTCTTTGATGGAAATTGCCTTAAATTGCATGCACTGATTGGCTGTATCTGCATTACTTAATTCTGATCACCAAACACAATTATACCAATTCAGCAAAACAAACATTACTTAAGATGTTTTTGTTAATGGACTGTGCTGCAAACAAGCCAAGCTATTCTTGTTGTTATGTGCTGTGGAGTTATCTCTGTCTTAAGAGTGATCCTATGAATGGGACAGCCTTGCTCAGCTCCCTTGATAAAGTCAATCTATGAAGATTGAGTGAGAGGTTAACAAGTGCAAAATGCAGAGAAGGTGAGAAAAACTGATAAATGGAAGTGCTTCTCAACTGGTTTGTTTGTTTGTTTGTTTGTTTATAACATTTTTATGCCGCCCCCATCACAACAAAGCCTCATAGTCTACAACTATGGTCTACGACCATGAGAAAACATGCTTAAATTAATGCTGCTATATACTTCTAGTGATATACCATTATAATTTTATCTATCACTTTGGCTGTTGGATGATATATCATGCCAAACATAAAATCTTAGAGATGCAGATTTACCAAGTTCCTGCTGTATATTATTTGAATCACTCAGATATGCTATTTAAGCATGAACAATTTATCTTATGCATTTTTACTATTATACTTAGCATTTTCTTTGCTTGATCTGGCTTCAATGCTATATTTAATGCAGGCATAACATCATATATTTGATGCATTTATTTGCACTGAGGCATAGTTTAGCCAATTCACTATGCTTTTACCTTCTCAAAAACCTTTGACCAGTCATAAAGAATGTAAACTGCATGTCATAAGTTTACCTGCACTTGGAGATACAAATTTCACTGTAATCTTAACTCGGAACATGTTTAAGTAGCTTACTGATTATGGTCTAACAAGACTTTTCTTCATGTATCTTCTTCAAGTTTTAATGCATTCATCTGGAAACTTGAACTGAAGTAGAACACAGTGTTCTTGGGAAATTTTAAAAGTTAATTTTGTTTATTGCAGGGATGTCACATCAGTTGCTAAATCAAGTAAACATTTACTGTCAATGCCATTGGAATGAGCTTAGGCAGCAAGCAGGTGGGGCAGCTGCAGACATGGGTCATTAGAACATAAGCAAAGCCGTGCTGGATCAGACCAAAGGTCCATCCAGTCCAGCACTCCGTACACAGGGTGGCAAACCAGCTGCCCACAGGGTCCCTCAAGCAGGATGAGTGCAAGAGCCCCGCCTGCCCAGCTCCTCAGCAACTGGTGTGTGCAGGCAGGCCGCCTCTGGTGAAGGAGGGAGCACACAGGCAGTAGGGCTAGTAGCCACTGATAGTCTCCTCCTTGAACCCACCCAATCCCCTTTAAAGCTGCTCGAATAGGCGGCCATCACCACTTCCTGTGGCAGCAAATTCCGTAGTTTAACTATGCACTGTGTTAAGAAGTACTTCCTTTTATCTGTCCTAAACCTCCCACCCGTCGGCTTCATGGGATGAAGTGATTCAAGAGTTATGGGAGAGGAAGAAAAATGTCTCCCTCTCTGTTTTCTCCATACCATGCTTTACTTTAAATGCCTTTATCATGTTTTCCCTGCTTGCCTTTTCTTGAAGCTAAACAGTCCCAGTTGTTGCACCTGCTTCTTTTATGAGACCACAAGTAATTTTTGTTGGCCTTCTCCTAGAAATGACTATTATTCCTTAAACTGTTGGGCCCAAAAGGCAACATTAAACTGCCTAGCTTCTGGCTTCAAATCTGAGCCCAGTCAACTCCTCACTCATCCTTCATGAACTCTGAAGTGGACAGGCTAAATCTAGGGCAGCACCTGCCTTCAACAAACATCTCCCTAAGGTCTGATTCAGTTTAAGAAGAGCCATGATGTTGCCTTTTCTGATCAACCATTACGATTCAATTTCTTGAACAGGGAAAGCAAGGCCTGGGTAAAAGAATCCAGGTTTCCATTTGCAATCATGTGAGCCCTACATCACTGAATTAAAAGACTGAGAACTTTCTCCATTTATCCTGAAGGATTATTTTATTCTGCTTAAGGAATTATCCTCAAACAAATTACATGGGTAGTCACTTCTGACACAGAATAGTGGATGCATAAGCTAACCTGCTCTAGGAGTGCACGCCTATACATGTTTATTCAAAAATAAGCCCCATTATGTTCAATGGGACTTGACCTACAGGCCAGTTGGGCACGGGATGGTAGCATAGCTCTCTCAAACTCTGGAAACAGAAGTGAAGGACAGCCCCCAAACCTATTCTTATGCACTCAGCATGCATCAGTTGGCCAAGAACTGTGCATAAATGCAGCAGTTTGAATTTCATCTGAATACAAGCTAATGTCCCAGAAGTTCTTCTCTAGCAGCAGGTGGTCAATGTTGATACAATCTCAGTCAAGGTGATAAGACAAGTAATCCATCAAGTCTGAAGTGTGCACTCAAGTCGTCCAAGCGCCAGTCACTGGATGTCACAGGTGGGATCAGAAGGAAGGTTAGTTATAGGCTACATTCTAAATATAGCTCTTGTTAGAGAGATTTATTGAACATATCAGACACCAGCAGTATATGTGCAGGCAACCAGTCGAATGGTAGTCCGGGGGTAACCTGAGGTTGTCATTACTCAGACAACTTGCAAAAGCAGGAACCCAGGCGGAAGGGAAGTTCTTACTGCTCAGGAATGGGTCGTGGTGGCAGAAATAACCAGGAGGTGCAAACTATGCAATATAAAAAGAAAGCTAGCTGGATGCCTTGTAATATCACACAGAGACAGGAGAAACAAGGGGCTCCTGTTAAGAAGTTGTATCCAGAAGAAAGCAGGTGGGACCAAGAGAAGGAAGAAGTGATCTACAGACACACCATCTATGTGTTTCCCCTGTATGAACAACACAACCACAACTCTATTTTCTACTGGAATAGTCACTTTCCAAGAGTCTTCAGCAGAACAGAACAATAGCCAACATTTCATTCCCAAATCTGGCTTAACAGAGAGCCAGTGTGGTACAGAACTGGGACTCGGGAGATTCTCATGTAAACTGGTGCCAATGTCAGCAGTACTTTACTTTTAAAGAGTTAAGGTTAATTCAGGGAAATGAAATGGCAGGAAGATACAGCACTGGTTGAGTTGTGAAGGTGCTTTAACTGCAATAGGCAGAACTGAAAGGCAGTGCAGCATAGTGGTTAGAACGCTGCATTGGGACTTGAGAGATCCCAGTTCTGGTCTTCACTCAGCCATGAAACTCACTGGATAACTTTGGCCTTCCACTTGCTCTCAGTCTAACCTACCTCACAGGATAAAACTGAGAGGATAAGGACTCTGCAAACTGTCTTAGGCCTCTTGCAAGATGAAAAAAGTCAGGATATAAAAGTAAGTATGAATAAAAATGTAAAGAATAAATTAAAATGACATGTCCATGATTTCTCTCTATTGCACTCCTATCAAGGCTTGAAAGGTTGTATTTAGATTGTGATTAGTTGTTTGCTTGCAGATAACGCAACAATTTCTAGAACGGTTTGTTGACTAAGGCCTGGAATAGAGATAGAAAGCAGAACCAGGCATTACTGTCAGCGGGCTGCAGAGTGCGCTGATTAACGTTCGGTGATGAAAATGTGAGGTGACACTGGGGAGAGAGAGCAAGGCCACAGGACTGCAGACACGCCACATGAAGGAGGCTAATCCAGCCACCTGCTCGTGTCAGACTAACGATAACGGGCTCTCCCAGCTTGTTGCATTTCCCCATTATGGACAGAGAGTCGCGGGAACTGCAGGATTTAGCACAATCTTATTGACTGAAGGGTACTGTAAAGATCAGGCATATAGACAAGATGGAATGCCTATGAGATGTTTATTGAAGCTACAGAAAGATTTTCAGAACCCTAAAAAAATTGCACCGACATCTCCAATAAGCATTCCTGTTCACCAGCCTTCAGTTATTTACAAAAATGCACAATATTGGGTATTCCAGGCAGCCATTTTAAGTACAGTTGGGACATCATGGTAGAAGAATTATCTGAAGAAACGCACAGCAGCATTAGTTACGCAGCCATCTGTTCTGGTGAAGGAGCCAAATCTGCACCGGATGTGAAGACAGCTTTGCCGTTTGCATGAGGGTGCCTTCAGTCAAGTTAAAAAGAGTATGATAGAGATGGCTATTAAAAAAGACCTTGGGCTGCTAAGTCTGCTCAATGCGAATAGCTGCAGATGCAGAATGGCTAAAACTAGGATTTGTGGTATTTTAAGGCACAATGGATAAATAAGGCTATTAACTACATGTGGTACTTTTACAGAGTAGCTCTGTGGTAATTGCCACTTTTGCTCCTATTGTTTGTTGTTAACATTTGCACTGATCAGTAAAGGGGTTTCATTCTGCTATTAGTATGGCAGAATTTGTGTAATATTTACTATCATGCTATACATGTCAGAGCATTATTAATATTGGTCTTTCATTCAACACCTTAGTCCTCCAAGCCCAGTTCTCATAACAATTAATAACAAGTAACTTCTCCAGCCTTTTGTATGCAGCCTCATGCTAATTTAGGTTGCTCTAGCTGCCAACCATGACATTTTTTCAGACATCATCATCTGCCACATCAATATTCAGCACACTTTAGACTTATTGCAAAATTTTCCACATTTACCAATTAACTTCCTCTAACTCACATATTTTCTGCACAATTGTTTCCACCAACTGTATTCATTTTAAATTTCTTTGAACTGTTTACATCTGGGTAGTATAAAAAAGCCAGTGTGGTGATTAGTGTGTTGGACTGGGGACTTTGGAGATCTGTGTTCTAGTCGCCACTTGGCCTTGAAGCTCAATGGGTGACTTTGGGAAAGTCACAAACTTTCAGCCTAATGTACCTCACTGTTGTTGTGAGCTATGTAAACTACTTTTGAGTTCCTCACAAGAGGAAAATGTTAGGACATGAATGCAATGTAATAATAACAGGAACAGCTTTTCTCCACCTGTCACCTTCCAGTTGTGTTAGACTACAGTTCCCAGCATCCACAATCTATAAAGGTATCCTGTTGGGGATAACAGGAGTTATAGTCTAGGATAGTGGTGGCGGACCTATGGCATGTGTGCCGCAGTGGGCACACAAGCCAAGTCACCCCAGCAGCCGAGCATTGGATAACAGCGCACACAGGGGCCATGCGCATGCTTGGAAAGGAGTAGCGGCACCAGGTGATGACATCACGAGCTGCACCTCATTAGCCGTGACCTGTCTGAGCTTTCGCATGGCCGGTCAGTGCACCGCCAAGGAGATATATATATATATTTGCTTGGACTGGCTGTGTGTTGTATTTCTAAACTAAAACCTCAGTATTCAGGTTTTATTGCAGTGTTGGCACTTTGCAATAAATAAGTGGGTTTTGGGTTGCAGTTTGGGCACTCTAAAAGGTTAACCATCACTGGTCTAGGACATTTAGAAGGTATCTGGTAGAAGAAAGCTGTTATATACATTAGATTCTGAGAAGGATGTTCACTTCTATGTCAGTATTATCCCACAGTGCTTTTACATATCAGACCTTAAGACAGTGAGGAAAACCAAAGACTATCAGATCTATGGCACTGGAAAATTGTATAGTAGCATCAGCATGCATAGCACTGTTTTTTTGGTAAATGAATGCCATCATGTTGTGAGCCGCCCCGAGGCTTTGGCGAATGGGAGGGCATAGAAATGTTTTAATTAATTAATCAATTAATTAATCAATCCATTCAAATGCCATGCTCTTCCAGAGGTTTCTGTAAGACTATTGGGCACTTCTTCTATTTAGAAGATATTATCACAGATACTTGGCTTTACGGTTCTCAAAACTGTGAACTTGTGTCTGCAAAGATCACATGCTTCTTCACAGCAAAAATGTTATAAAATACATAATTGAGAAAGAGACCTTAATCTCATTGTTCTTTTGCAAATCTAAACACCTAGAACCAACCCTTTATCTCTGAAGTGCAAGGTTTCAAAAAAATTCAATAGAAGATTATTGTTTGAAGTAGAATAGATCTGCACAAGAAGCTGCCTGTGAGGAGGGCAGGGCAAGCAGTAAAAATGAAAGTGAAACCTTTTGAGCAGAATACCCCACAGGTCTTTGGATTTTTGTGTATAGCCCAAGGTTTATCATTTTATTCTTTCCCTGGAGGAGAAAACCTATAATGGTAGCAGGCATTAAAAGAGACCCAGTTTGGGAATATTTTAATGAAGTCCTTCTATTTATAGGTAAGGCACTCATGCACACAAATTATGTAGAAAACCATGATTTAAATCTAGTCTTACAGACTAGTGATTTGAATCAATTTGATTTAAATCAAATCCATCCTGGATGCAAGTGGTTTTGGAAGAAAGATGAGAAGTTGGTCTTGGGCATACTGAGTCAGACAGGCCAGATCCAAGCAAAACTGAGAATGCAGCAGCCATGTTGTAAAATTAGCGGTCACTTGCTGAGTCACAAGCAGAATTAGGAGCATTTCCAAAGCGTAATTTCAAAGCCTGTCATTTGAATGAGGGGCTGACTCTTCCACTGCTTTCCTTTAGTAAAACCATAATATCTGTTGGAATGGAAAGTGATCTATGGAATGTCCCAAGTGTGAGAGCAGGAGCTTTTAAAAAAAGTTGTATGAGGCAGTGAAAGAAAATGACTCATTCAAAGAAGTCACAGCTGAAGCTCAAATCCCTTCAAGTTTGGGGGGGGGGGTTGTGCCAATCTACATTTATCAAGGCTCTCCAAATCACAAGCTGACTCTAGACACACACCTGGGGAAAATTTACATTTATTTATTTAAAGTATTTATATCCCACCCTTCACAATGTCTCAGGGCAGTATAAACACTTTAAGGCCAAACATAACTTAGAACTTCTAGGAAAACATTTTTCCTAGAAAAATGATGCAAATGGGTACACGCTACAGAAGGGATGACTGTGGGAGAGGATTTTAAAACAAATGTTAATGTTTTAGTAGACCAGAACTTCACATTTCATTAATTCTCTTTTGACCATGCTACCTCACCTAAAAATAAACTGAATAGTTTGCTTGGTCAGAAAATTATAAATATATTCCTTACACATAAGCAAAGAAGATACTAATTTTGATAAACAAGTGGCATCTGGGGAAGCCAATTATTTATTACTCTCAGAATATTAGTTATATTCAGGGCATATCAAGACACTTCAGAAATGATTAGACTTTTCTGTAGAAACAGAGCAAACAAAGACCTTCCTTCAAACAGCCTCTTCTTCAAATCTAAAATAAGTTTCAAATATTCTGTTTTCAAGGCTGCATTAAAAAGATATAGAGAATCGACTTTTACTGGAACAGGAAAACAAAGTGGAGTAGTTGCTTTTAGCAAGTCACACTGGAGTTGCCAAAAGGCACATAAAGGAGCCGCTCGGTTGGCTTAGGCAAAAACCCGTGTCCTTCCGTTTGAGTCAATAAGCACACTTAAGGATTGTTCTTTCCAAGGCGTTTATACTGGCTACTGGTACATGCTACAGCACTATCTTTCTACGGTGATACTCCCTCCATCTTAAAGCAAGGTACTGAAACAAACAGCAAGCCTGACTACTTCAGTCACAAGCCCCGGATCCCCAAGGCAAGGTTGTGCATGTGCGTTTAGAAGGAAATCTCACGCAACCAGAAGCTAAAACGGAGGCGATTCGCACGGGGTAGCAGCTACCTTCCCCCTCCCCGCCCCGAAAGAAGAGAGCCTGGAGTCACCACCCTCCCACGATACACGACGACATCTTTTGCCAGTCCCCCATTCAGAGGGCCTAGCCTGCCCGCTGCATTCCGGGCTTCACTCGAGCTGCCCGCGTTGGGCAACAACGGAGGCATTACGGCCGGCTCCGGCTCCGTCTCTGCAGGAGCCGCGGGCACGCTTACCCCACGATGGAGATCACCGTGGCAGCCACCACGAGATAGTTGGTCTGGTAGTAGAGCAGATTGCTGACGACCCTGTTGTTCCATTTGGAAATGTCCTTAATATCCGGCAGAGCGAAGCGATCGTGGCCTGGGATGAAGTCGTCCCACGATCTCAGCGGCGCCACTTGCACGTCCATGGCGCCTCTCCCATCCGGAGTCCTGCGGCGGCGGCGGCGCGTCAGGGCGCAAGAGCGACGCCCCCGGCCGCTGATTGGGGCTGCATTTATGGTCGCCGGCGGAAAGAAGGGCGAAGCGCACTCATGGAAGGGCGGCTCGGCTCCTCCTAGCTGTGCCCCTGCCCCCGTTTTCTCGCGGACCCAGCAAGGGGTTCGTCGCTCGCAAAACCGGCTGCGAGATCGGCCCCTCCACGCACCAAATCTGCAGAAGATGGACTCGGCCGCTTTCGCCACACAGTTGTGAGGCCTTGTCGGACACGTGCATTGCAAAATTGGCTGCCTCGGGGCTTTCGGGGGTTTATTCAGGGGTTTCGAATGCATTTGACTCCGGCTGCCGTATGCACAAAATAGCTTTACCTTCTTGTTTAGAAATAAGCCATATGTGGGCTTGGAATAATGGAGTTAAAATGGAGACAGGGATGTTGAATTGTCTCCATGTAAACGTACAGTGAGCCCAGTTGACATATTAGAACAAAGACACCGTTACGCTTTTTTAACGATTTTCATTGCCTTGCTGGCTTGCATACTCGATACCAGGCGTGGCCAGACTTGCTCAACTGGTAAATGGGAGATGTTTGAGAATTGCAACAGATGAACAAATATTTATTATCTATTATAACCAAACAGACATTGCTACAATTAGGCTACTGGCTTTGTAATCGCTGGGTGACATATTGCAGATAAGACACAAAGGTTTGCCTTCTTTAAAGATGAATGCAGCCTCTTCCAGTCTGGCTTTAAAGTTGTTTTCTTCTTCATACTTTTGCATCTTACAGTTTGATTATACATCTTCATTCACAATACTTCCATAGACACTTCTAAAATTAAAGGGCTTTGTATTGGTAAGAGCATGTGGCTTGTGAGCCTCAATTTGGCCACCCCTGCTCTATAAGCATTATTTTTTGTTTTGCCAGTTAAATTAACATAAGGGTGGAAGCTTATGTAGGTTTAGACAAAAATGGCCCCTAACTCCCAGTATCCCCAATCAAACATGTTGGGAGTTGGAAAGTTTATTAAAATCAGAATAACCTAGTCCCATTTAACACTTGCTTCATTTATACTTCTTTCTTACTAAACTTCCTTTTATGTTACTAAACTACATCTAATGCTGACCTTTATGTTTGCAATATCACCAAAAACTTTATTTTTGTCTTCTAAAATTGTTCGGCTACCTATATAGCAACTATGAAGTACATCTATAATATCTCAAAAAGAAAGTATGCTTGAAGGGAATATGTACAAGTTATTATTTCAAAAGTTCTGGAATGAGACATCATAGTACTTTCCTTTGAATGTACACAATGATATTATAAACAATTTGTTCATTTAGGTAAAAGGGCAGAATGTGAATATAAACTTTAGAAAGTGCACATAAATTTACTTGGTTTCTTCTGGTGTATATTTTAAAAAGTAAGCTACATTCCATCCACTGTATTGGTCATGTTATTATACAGCCTGTTTCTTCAGGATCAGTGATGTCATTACTGAGTGACTGAGATCATGAAAAATCCATCCTCACTTAGAGAAAGTCTTGAGTAAATAGTTTGGGGAGCAGTTGTGCATTTGCTCTGTTTTATTCAGAGGTGCTATTATACTGCTTCTGTTCCTTCTGTTTAAGTGGAGGCTGGCATTTTCTCCTATGTCACAAATTAAGAGGACAAGTTTCCAATAAAAATTGGGTGGTGACAGGAGGACAGCACTAGACTGGGCAGTGTTCCCATATGGTTGCTTTGCACAATTTGCCATAGGTTCAGATGTGCTCATCTTCCATTTGTAACCTTCCCATGTTTCACTTCACTTCTGTCTTTTGTTCTTACCACAAAAAGATGTGAAATGAAGGAAAATTTGAATAGTCACACAATGGACTACCAGCTACAAATAATTACTTTCTCAAAAGGATTGGAACCCTGGATTTCAATATTTGGCCCTTAAAAGGGTGGGGGGGGGAGGTTTAGGGTACCTCCATAACTCTGCGCATGTTTGAAGTTCCCCCATGCAAGAAGAGATTCATATGTAAGTCTGGCCAGCATAGGTTTTTAGTTTCAAGCTCTGGCTTGGTTTGATTTTGGACCCATCTGTTCATCTTTCTGTCATTCCAGCGTATTTGCAAAGCTCTCCTCCAGTACCATGTTTCAGGCACATCGATTTTCTATAATTTTTTCTTCACTGTTCAGCTTTCACACCCATACCTTGGGATTGGGAATAGAATAGTTTGGATGATCTTGGCCTTGATCTCCAGTAAAATGTCATTAAACTTAATGAGCTTTACTTTCCTTCACTGCTACCTTTCCAAGTGTTATTTGAATTTCTTGGCAGCAGTCTTCTTCAGGGGAAGCTGAAATAGATATCAAAAGTTTTTGGACTCCAACTCCCAGGCACCCCTCCTAGAATGGCCAGTGGTCAGGAAAGCTAGAAGTTAGTCCCATACATCTGGAGCTCTATGACCATTCCCAGTGCATAGAGGCCTCTCTTCTTTGTTTTGCGTTATGTTCTTTGAAAAATCTTAAATCCTGTGCTAACTTGAATCCTCCACTTCGTTTACTAAGGCATGTTGCATACAGGATTGCAACCCAAAACAGTGGGTTCTACCCAAGAGCTTTACTAACAGTAGACCCATTAGAAGAATGGGTTACGTTAACATTGGCTAAACCCTTCTTCTGTTACTATTTCCAGAAAGCTCAACAGAGTATCTTGCGGCTTAAAGAGACTAATGTGTTTCTGGCATAATCCTTTGTGGACACTGCATCTAACGAACACTTATGCCAGAAATAAATTGGTTAGTCTTTTTAAGGGGCCACAAGATGCTACGTTGTTTAAATGATCTGTCTCTCACAAGCATATGGCGGCGCTCAAATGGAAGCGGGAAGTGGTCCGTTTCCTTTAAAAAAAAGTCTGTCTCCATATCCGTCCATAGGAGAAGCGGAACCATAGTAGTACAGCCTGGAGAAACTCTATGGTTTGAGAACCCGGCCGGCGAAGAGTTTCCTGTTGTGGTGCATTGTGGGGGCAAGGAAGCGGCTATGGCGGATGGAGAGGAGCCGTGAGTATCCGCGCGCTCGTTTCTTTCCCGGCAAGATCCTTTCCCGCCGTCGCTGCCCGGAAGGGGCTCCTGGGGGGTGGCGGGGAGCTCCCGCTCCGCCTCTGCCCCCGTCCGCCTTCCCAGTTGTGGCGGGAGCGCGAGTTTGAGCCTGACCCGGTCGGTGACTGACCCTTCTTTTATTCTCTCTCGTTATAGGGAGAAGAAAAGAAGGAGGCTAGAGGAGCGGCGGCTAGCGGGAGAGAGGCAGAGAGAGATGGGGTCAGTGCGGGGTAGGGACGGAGGGGCGCTGGGAAGGAAGGAGGAGGAGGAGACGAGGCGAGGGTGTGGGCAGGGGAAGGGTCGTGAGGAACTGAGCATCCAGGGAGAAGGTGGGGAGAGCGCTCATTTGCAGCGGGCGGGGGGCGTTTCAGCATCACTGCAGCTGCTGCTGTGTTTTAGATCAGCTGCGATTCACTAACGGAGATACGTAACTTCTCAAAAGTTCTATTCCCAACATGCTCGCTCTCCCTCGGGTGGTAGTCCCGTCTGGGCTACACTGCACTACTTCAGACTGGGCTAGAGCTCATGTGATTTTGTGTGCCTTGATGTTGATTCGTTACATTTCTGTACTGCCCAAAAGCTGAAGCTCGCTGGACAGTTGTAGTACTGAAGTTTGCATATAGAGAAGAGGGGAGATATGACCTCAGTTTTCAAATTCTTGAAAAGCTGCCACACAGAGGAGGGCCAGTATCTCTTCTCAATCATCCCAGAGCGACCGACACAAAATAATGGGCTTAAGTTACAAGAAACCATTATTTCAATTGGACATCAGGAGAAGCTTTCTGATTGTTAAAGAGTATGGCAGTTGAACCAATTATCTAGGGAGATTGTGGGCTCTCACACTGGAGGCTTTCAAGAAGCAATTGGACAGCCAGCCAACTTGGAGCCCTGTATTGAACAGGGCATTGCACTGATAGCTTTATAGGTTCCTTCTAGTTATACTAAGCCTAGAAATCTCCCCAGTAGTATTATATGCACAAAGCAGGTTTTTCTTCTTTCTTTTTGAATGGGGACAGAGGACGACTCATTCCTCACTATTTAATCATGTAAGTCTACATCTGCAGTCTGAATTGGATTCAGTTCATATCACTTCAGTGGGAACTAGGCCTGAATGATAGTGCCTTTTATGTGTATTCTAAAGGTACCAATTCTTTTGCTTTAAACAGTGTTTGGTCCATGTCTGGTAGACACACATCAGTGCAAAAATGCTTTTAATTTTGAACACAGGTCTAAACACAGGTCTTTTACATTTTACTAAGCATCATCCTTCCAACATGTTAACATTAAATGACAATTCTGCTGAGATTAGAGGGAAAAGGGTAACTTATTCAGGAAAATGCTGAATGGTTACTAGTGGATAAGGTAGACATAAAAGAATGTTTGACTGTTTACACTTAGGAATGTAAAATGTGCTCTACTTTGCTTCTCTGTCCCCTTTTTTGTGGAAGGGCAATGGTTGCTGTAACTGAGCTACTGCAAACATTAGGCATAAAGTGGCCTCAGATCTGGCCAAGCCCAGAGGACTTTCAGTCTGGGCAATGAAATTTTAAATTCTGCTTTGGTGCAGAAAGATCCAGGCTCCAGGAAAGTACATCATTTCACTTAAAGCTCTGTGAGTGATGTGCTTGTCTTATTTCTTCATTGGTTACTGGGTTGATATTTTATCCTTTTTCATTTGTTTGCGACCTGTTTTGCCACTAGGCAAGACTTCAAGGCTCATAGAAAATTGTGGAGGAGAGAGGGAGTATGGGCATGCAGTGGAAAAATGGAACAAGTGGATTTTTTTTTCTCACACACAGAAGTATATGAGGTTGCTTGACAGCTAACAGTACACATGCTGAAACTCCTGCCTTGTCCATTGGTGGTGTCATTCCATTGCTTTACCATGATCAGTGGAATTGCACCAATGAAAAATGAGCATTCTCATTGCCTCTTTTATAGCTGAAAGAATCTTTGAAGGAATCTGATGATGATAAATCAGTAATAAAACTCTTGAGAAGACTAACTCATATGTAATAGGAATCTACACTGTGTATATTCAGTTTGACAGCTTGTAAAGTATTATAAGCCTCCTCCAGGATTAGACTTTTGAGTTGACTAATGGTTTATAATTAATGAAGACTTGGTTGGTAATGAAGTGGAAATGAGTAAACAAACTGTTTCTTCCCGACTGCCACTTAGTTAAGTAACCAAGGGATGGAATAGCCCAGGGTTGTTTAACTCAGGGGGAGGGCTCATGCAGACACTATCTTGTTTGCTGCCAGCCGTGCATGGCTGCCCAAAGTTTGCTTAAATCCTAGGTTGCCATGTCCTGTGAGTCACAGATAGTGCATGTTTAGATTGCAGGTGGCTTACCTGTTTAAGTACTAGTGTGTTATGCATGTGTGTGTTAATAAATTGTCAAATTCAAGAGCTGTTTATATAAAAATGAAAGCAAGAGTAAAACAGGACTGTGTAAGGAATATGACTAGGAGATGAGGTTAAAAATGTGGTAAATTCCTGAGGGTACAATCCTTTGCATGCCCAGTGTGGGGGAGTAAGGTCCACTAACCTAAGCCTATCTTACTTGCAAGTAAACACACATAGGGTCAGGTTGTAGATTTGTTTGTGGTATTTAGAAACACTGGCTATTTAAAATCATGATACCGTAAACAATTATTTTAAGTTTACTGCCAAATGCAATATTTCCACAATAGTGTACTGTGTTTCAGAGATATCACAATCTGTAAGATGTACTTGAAATACATGACTTTTCAGAGTACAAGAGATAAGGTTTACATAATTCAAACCCCACATTTCAGCAGGTTCCCAGGGGAGAGCAGTTAGAAAGTTCACTACAATAAATTACTGTTAAAACAGACACATTGAAGGAGCAATGCTGTGGCTTATAAACAGTGTCATGAGGTGTGATGACGCATTTTGGATTCCCAGACCTCAGGTGAGAGACAGCACTCCAGCCTGGGGTGTAAGGAATCTATTACCCATCCCCAGTTCTTCTCAGAACAGGCACAGAAAGGACTGTGCCAGCTGCCTCTCCAAGGCTGCAAATGCAACTTTGGAGTGGGGAAAAGGGGGCATTTGGATAGTCAAGGACATGAGCGTTCCTGGAACCTCTTCAGCCTCTTTCTCTTGTCCCCTGAAAAGTTTTCCCTACACCAGCAAAACAGCTTCTCTGGTGAAAATCCAGGGCACACAGAGTGAGAACTGAGGATTGCACCTGCAACTTCTGCTGCCTTGCATAGAATGAGTCTAATCCTGTGAGTTCAGTGGCTTACGATCACCTTAACAGGATTTTGCCCAAAAGAACCACAGTATAAGAGCAGCACCCACCCGAAACTTTTAAGGGTACAATCTTGTGAATGTTTGGAAAGGAACAAAGTCCTAAAACTGCCAGAATTGCCTAACTTGCAAACAAATGTACAGCCTGGATGGCTGGGGAATGGTGAAAGTTATAGCACTTTATCTAAAAAATCATAGGATTCTACCCCAAATAGTTGGATTTAGTTCTGTTGAAGAATCTAGAAGATTTGCAGAATTTAGCAGTTCAAACCTGTTATTTATGCATTAGTTCAGGTTAAAAGTTTGCATGCCTACATGCAATTGCATTATTAACATATAGCAAGTTATATAACTAATGATAATATTCTGACATTCAAGGATGCACACAACTTTTTCATTTTAAAAAAGTATGAATTTTATTTGTTGTAAGCCGCCCCGAGGCTTCGGCAAATGGGGCGGCATAAAAATGTTTTAATAAATAAATAAATAAATAAATAAAATGTTGCATCCAAGTTGTAGCACTTTGTCTGAAACAAGGTTTTCCTGAATGAATTGCTAAGGGAATCAGGCACAGTTGTATTTCCTCTGTTGTTGTCAAAAGTGGTACACTAATCTGCTGTATATCATCTATGTTCAAGAATCACATCAAAATATCAAGTTAATTAAAGTTTTGTTTTGCTTCCTGTCCAACCTACTGATGTTCTAGAAGCCATGCCCAAAGTGACTTCTTGTTGAATGTTGCAGGTTTAAAATAACAGTGTGTTTTTGCTTGTCTTAAAAAAGAGACAAAGAACAAATACTGACATAAGTGTTTACCCAAACCTAAACATTCAGGCTATACTTAATGAGAACAGCTGCTATGTTTATTCTTTCCATTCCCAGCCTCTCTTCATAACTTACCATTTTTAATAAACTAATTTTTATAGAGAGTGTACAGTAAATATTTGGAATAATGCTAAGTAGCCAATGTAGACCTCATAATTGACTTTCTGTGGGTAAAATGAGGTCAGTAACATTTTGCTCGTTGTGGTTGCTGTGATAATTGCATTTCAACAATACAAAAGGAAAATCTAAGCCTGTAGAGATACTGTTTTGTGCGTATGTGTGGTGTTTCTCCTACTGGTTTTTTGCAGCTGAATTTCTGTGTTCTGTGCAGAATGGCTGTTGATGGTGGGTGTGGGGACAATGGAGACTGGGAAGGTCGCTGGAACCATGTAAAGAAGTTCCTCGAGCGATCTGGACCTTTCACACACCCTGATTTCGAACCAGGCACTCAAGTGAGAAACGGTTATTTTAAATACAAATGTTTGTAGTATTGTGTTGCAAACTGTTGTGATCCCATCCTGTGTGTTTGCCACTGAACAATGAAATAAAAGCAAGACTTTTCAAACTTTCGAAATTAAGCAGCTAATTTTCTATATGCTTGACAAGAGGTCTTGCATAATGAAATGTGCACAAATGATAGTGTGGATATTGAAAGAAGGAAAGCTGAATATTTCATTTATGTAAGAAGAAATTATGATAATTAGCCACACTGAGAATTTGTGTAAATGAGGTAATGAAAATTGATAAGATGATGCCAAAACTGCTTATCTGAGATGTAAATACGAGACAACTCAGTTTACTAATATAAGCCTAGTTGTAGATCTGATGGAGGTCTAATGCTATTCTGGCTTAAAAGATGGTGGGCCAGTATGGGATTGGCACTCCTTCATCTTCTCCCTGCCAACTCTGTATACTAGTTGTCCTTAGTTGTATTTGGCCAGCTTTTGGTTGCACCAGGCCATTTCAACTCTGGGTAAAATGAACCTGTGAGTCCCTTAATTCCAATGCAGAATCTCAATTAAGACTGTAGTTGTGTACAGTAGTATCTTTCTACTACTAAGTGGATGTGCATAGGTTTGCACATGTAGAGGTAGGCAACCTGGTACCTTCCAGTGCTTTAGGCTGCACCTCCCATAATCAGTACCCACTGGCCATGTTGACTGAAGCTGGTGGAGCTGGTGGGAGTTATAACCTAAAAAAAACTGTAGGGCATTAGATTGTCTGCAGCATAATATTTTAGTTTCAGAGATTAAAAGCTCGGGCTGACAGAAAAATACTACTTTATTGAATATATGCACTTTGGTGTTAATTTCTTTTGCATATGTTTTAGTTTATTATTATTACTATGATTAGTTAAATCACATGTATAAACAATTAAAATTACCACTTGACAATGCAGGGTTAGCTACAGTAATCAAATTAAACTCTATACTGTCGGATGAATTCAACTTGCTGTTGATTTTCATGGTTTTTAAATAATGTAGTGTTTTGAATTTATTATTGAAAATCTACTGTTAGTTCTGTTTTCAACAAACTGTTTGTCTTGGTTCTTTACAGCCGCTTGACTTTCTGTTAAACACGTGTAAAGTTCTAGTTATTGGAGCAGGAGGATTAGGATGTGAACTCCTGAAAAATCTGGTAACAGTTTTATTTTTATTCCTTGATAGCTTGCCCTGTTCAGTGTGAAGCTATTCATTATGCCTGGTGTTCTGCTATGCATAATCAGTTGGAAGAGTTATGTGATTTGATAACCTTGTAAATAAAGTCTCGTTAACAATTTGTTCTAGCAACTAGATCGTAGCAAGTTACCCAGAGATTGACATACAGAGCTGTATACAGTACATTACAGGCTTAGTACCAATTCTGCAGTCATATCAGACCTATAAAAATACAAAATCCTAAGTATTCTTTATGCAACCAGTTCAGAAACACACCCAGTACATTTGTAATACTTACATTTTTTATTAAATGTGTTGTTGCCATTTGAGTGGAAAAAGAAAAAGTCAGGTCCAAAAGTAAAGTCAACAGATTGTTCTTAATGATAGGCACCAAATACTACTGGAGGATTTTTAAAAAATTGGATCCGTCCCATTAAGGCAGATACTAATTTCATAGCTAATCCTTGAATATCTCTTGCACTGATGCACAAATTCTTGCATTAGTTTGTAAGCACAAAATGTAGAAGGCTGTCTTGGCTTTACTACTTCACAGGTATACCCCCAGTCTTTTAAGTCATTTTGCTCCAGCCTATTGCCCTCCAGATGTGTTGCATTTGTGTAATCTGCAGGTGATGGTGGGGTGTGGGGATTGTCCAACACATTTAGAGGAGATGAAGTTGGAGAAGGCTTGATTATACATGTTGCATGAGTGCAATCCTATGCATGTGTAAATAGGGAAAAATGCCTGCATCTCTTAGCATGCCCCAGCCATACAGCCAGGTTAGCTTGAGCATGCTGGAAGTTATAGGCCCCTTTTCCTGTGTATGGATGCATAGGATTGTGCCTTCAGTTACAGAGGGAAAATGCAATTTTGTTACTTGTATGTGGCAGCTGCCAAGAGGGAATGGTGACACATGTGAAAAAATGATAGAAAAGTGGAGACCATGATAATTTACAGGGGTTTCTTTTAGAAGTTGTATGCATATAAACAGAAACGTGACTGCTGATGAACCAAAACCTGAATGTGTACTAAATAATAGAAGCATTCTGTTCATGCGAGCAATTGTGTGCTTTCCCACTGCTACTCTGAATTAGTTGGCAGGTAATTAGGGAAGAATGGATTACGTTTTATACTTGCATTTGTACTGTTCAGTATAAAACATCTGTATGACTCTTACATGTGAGATCTCCTACTCTTGTGTTCTCAAAGGAATATTTGCTTTCGGATCAGTATAAACTGAAAGGTGCTTCTGCTTGTATTTGAAAGCTGTGCAGAATTCTTTCCATTTCCCTATCCAGGTACAGACCCCACCTCATGTCCTAGAGAATTCCTGGAAGCCCTCTTGGCACTAGTAGAATTGTACTTGCTTTTCATTAACTTGATTCTCTCTTGATTCTCAAACTCCATAGTACATAATGTTTTCAGATTAATGAATTTCTCCCACTTAGAAGAGAAGAATAGGTAAATATATGGCAGCACTGATAGTCTTTAAAGCTAACAGTCTATATGTACTTCAGTTCTTAGGTTGCATGAGAAACATCCCAAAGAGGCATAAATGGTTTCTGAGAAATACCTGACTTCTAAGATATTTTGTTGCACTATCTTTTTCTGTCTTTGATTCACTTACATGAGGCTACATCTCTGCCCTTTAGCTTGTTAGCTGAGTTTTCGCAGGACTGCTGAATCTCACTTGCTGTTTAGGAAATGTACAACACAATAATTTCCAGGGGTGTTAGTTTGTTGCAGCAATGTCTCTGAAGGGTATTTTGGCAACTTAAAGACTAGAAAAGTATGTCATAATAAATTTGTTCATATTTCAGGAACCACAATACTCCTGGCTTTTCTAGAGCAGGGGCAGGCAGACAGTAGCCCTCCAGATGTTTTGGACTTAAATTCCCAGCTTCCCTGGCCATTGATCATGCTGGTAGGGACTTGTGGATGTTGAAGTCTGAAATGTTTGGAAATCTACTGAAGTGCCTCTTTTAGAGCACTTAATTGTCTCTGGCAGTGTTTATTTATTTAAAGCTTTTATATGCTGTCCACTACAAGCATCTCTGGACAGTTTTACAATAAAAACAACACAAAATAAAATGGAGTACAGCATTCTTTCCAGTTGTCAGCCTTCCTGTTCTTGTCTGTGATGAGTAGGATCTGGCTTTTTTCCTTGTCTGTCATTGGCCTTTTACATTACTACTAACACCAGTGAATGCCACCTGTTCTGTTTGGTGATTGTTCTGTGGCTTGCCCCTTTCTGCAATTTGCTCCATTCTCCCATTCTACTGGACTAACTTGTAGAATTTCTGAAATACATTTTGGGGCTGACATATGCTTAGCCAGATTAAATTTTCAGTTGGTCTCATTCTAGGTGCCCATGTACATATGCACATGAATTGAAACACTGCAAAATATTTTTGTGTTTTTCATTGTGATTAGTTCACACTATCAGATTTGTCGTCGTCTTCTTCTTCTTCTTCTTCTTCTTCTTCTTCTTCTTCTTCTTCTTCTTCCTTTGATCAGCACATATATGCTTTATGTGCATTGGTAACTTGAAATAAAAAATAAAGATGAGAAATAAAACTAGTAACCTAGTAACTAGTGTATTTCTCTAAAGAAAGTTTGAAATAAAAAAGAACATCTGCAGATTTCTAATACACCAAACAGTTCTGCTGTACAAATGAAATCAACTAATTTCCAGGAAATTCAAATCTAGAGAGAAATTTGAATGATGAGAATATAATATGACTTTACAAATGAAATGTTCAGGTAATAATCACTTTTTGGAAATACCATTAAAATTGCTAGCAGCAGTGATGAGAAATGTTTTCCATTTTCTGCCCATGTGTGCTCACTCTCATAGTGAAAAACATAGTCACTGTAAGAATTCTGTAGTTCTTCCTGTGGACTACAGCCTGAAAGAAGTACATCCATTATATTTAGCTGCAGGATTTATTGCCAACAGGGACTACACTGAGGCATCTTAAAATAACTGTTGAAATCAGCTGGGCTTTGGCCTGAACAATCATATGGCCCCTAGAGAGCAGTTAAAGGGCCACAGGATTCCTCAGATTCCTGGGTCATAGGTCAGAAAAAAGTTCTGAACTTGGAACTGGGGATCTGCACTGGGATCCTCTCCCATTGTAGCTGATGTAGAAAGACTTGTCTGCATGCTGCTTCAAGGTGATGTGAGTGACCTCAGAGAAGGGGTAAAGAGGACAAGAGGGAGGGGTGGGAAGGAGAAATGAATAGCTCTTATCCCAGTGGAGCTCCAGCCACCTTTGCTTCCTGACTGAAGTGCCACAACTAGACAGCCAAAATCAGCCATATATCTGACCTGCGGATCAGGAGGAGATGGTGACAGGTCACTGCAGCACTTCTCTAATCCTGCATAGAATGGCTGTTCAGCATCCCCATTGGAGTGCAGCCTAAATATATATGGTTCTGGGACTTGACTGAGATTTCAACATTTCATAATGCTGAGAGTTTCAAGTAACTTCATTGCTTGTTTGGGTTTCTTGGCAGCATATCTGCACTGTGGAAAGTTAGTTAGCATCAAATTGTTACTTCTTACTTAAGTAACACTTATGTAAGAAGCAACAATTAATAATTAGGATCATGGAATACTTAAATTAGGATCATGTATGCCATTTGTTAGTTTATGCAGCATCATATGAAACAAATTGTAGCATCAGTTTTGGAAAAAATGGAAAGCTTTGGTAGTGTTATTTGGTGAGTTTTTTTCATTTATGTCATCTGTAGGAAAGGCCTAGGCAAAGTATTTCCTAAAGTGCCTTAACTAGCCTGTGAGGCATTTTCTGCGAAAGTTATGCGTCAGAGAAATAGTGACCTGGTTCTGGCTGTTGTACCTCTGCTGTTCCTTTTCTTCTATAACACAAGTAGAATCCAGTTATATTTACCAATTAAAGCACAGAATAATTTGTTCTGTTGAAAACTTTCAAAATATTTGTACTTTGCCTAGGCAGGAAGGTCATCAAAACTGTTCTGATAATGAAAATACTGTTCCATTTTTGTAACCTTGATTTCTTTACCTATACAGGCATTGTCTGGTTTTAGACAAATCCATGTTGTTGACATGGACACTATTGATGTATCTAACCTGAATAGACAATTTTTGTTTCGGTAAGTCACCCATTTCAAACTGTTCCTTGACTATGAATTTCAAATTGTGGCTTTCCCAAGCAGCCTCCATCTATTTCAAGAAAAGAGCTCAGTACCTTGTATCTTCTGTATGAATCACATATTCAGTAACTTTGTCAATAATAAATCAGTATTTTATTTTCATCCCCCCTGCCTTTACAAAGTCTACCTGTCTTTGTGTTAATTTCCACCTACTATCACTTGCCTATTTCTCCACTTTTTTCTTCCACCAATCAGCATATCTTTCCTTGAATGTAAAATGCATTTCCACCTCATTGGGCCTCATATATGAGCAGGGACAGCAATAACTTTGCTGTTGTGTGTCAGGATTAGTCTCCCGGCTGTTAAATAATGAAGTCTAGTGGAAAGTCTAAATGACAGTCTAGTGCAGGCATGTCCAAAGTCCGGCCCGGGGGCCAATTGCGGCCCGTTTTCAAATTTCGAGCAACCCGCAGCCTCTTCTCCCCACCGGCTCAGCCTGTCACTCATCCCCGCCGGCCTGCGTTTTTCCCTTCACTGCACAGTGGTTCCCGCAGCTGTCCCCTGCTGCCTCCTGCTCCTTCAAGGCTGGTGGTTATATTTCACCAGAAGATGGCAGCAGACCTAAGTCAGCACTCTCGCCGCGTGACCCTTGTGACACAAGGCTTCTGTGCCCATTTCTAAAATGGCAACTGTAACTAAAAAAAGGAAAGTTGACAGCGAGGGCCGCTGCTTCCAGGACAAGTGGAAATTGGAGTATTTTTTCACTGAAATATGAAACAACTGTGTCTGCCTAATTTGCCAAGAGATTGTGGCTGTTTTCAAGGAATTCAATATCAAGAGGCACTACCAGACGAAACATGCTAACTACAACAAGCTAACTGGGAATGAACGCGGTGAAAAATTGAAGGAACTGGAAGCTGCTTTAACGGCACAGCAGCACTTTTTCACAAGAGCCCATGACTCAAATGAAAATGCCACAAAGGCGACCTACGAGGTGGCAACACTTATTGCCAAGCACTGCAAACCTTTTACTGAGGGTGAATTTATTAAAGACTGCGTGATGAAAGTGGCGGAGAAAATTTGTCCTGAGAAGAAGCAAGAGTTTGCCAATGTTTGCCTGGCTCGTAACACTGTGGTACGGAGAATTGAAGACGTTTCATCTGATAATAAGAGACAGTTAGAGGCAAAAGGAGTGGAGGTTGACTTTTTTTTGTTAGCCTGTGACGAAAGCAAGGATGCATCTGACACCGCTCAGTTATTGATTTTTTTGAGAGGAATGGACAATGACATGAACGTGAATGAAGAGCTACTTGACCTCCAGAGCCTTAAGGAGCGAACAAGAGGAACAGATTTATTTGTTTCTGTTTATTCCACCATAGATGACATGAAACTACCATGGAATAAAGTCACTGGGATTATTACGGATGGCGCACCTGCCATGGCTGGCGAGCAAAGTGGATTATCAACCCTAGTCTGTAACAAAGTCAGCGAAGGAGGAGGCAAAGCTATAAAACTCCACTGTATTATTCACCAACAAGTTCTCTGTGCCAAACATCTGAAATATGATCATGAATATGTTATGAAACCGGTGATGAAGGCTATTAATTATATTCGCTCCAAAGCCCTGTACCACCGCCAGTTTCAACAGTTTCTACTCAACATCCAGGCTGAATATGGAGATGTTGTGTATCACAACGAGGTAAGATGGCTCAGTCGGGGGTCTGCACTGCAGTACTTCTACTCTCTTAGGGAGGAAATCGGACAATTCTTGGCAAAAAAGGGACAACCGATGCCAGAGCTGTCTGATCCTGTTTGGCTGGCTGATTTTGGATTTTTAGTTGACATAACACGACATCTGAATGTGCTGAACACGAGCCTTCAGGGGAAAAATGCAGTGGTAAGCCAACTGTATTCACATATCAAAGCCTTTGGGACCAAGCTGCTACTTTTCCAAAGGCACCTGTCACAAACGCAGCCCAATACCACACATTTCCCATTGCTGCAGGAAATAATGACCAGTTTTCCACAGAACAATATGAGTGTGCAAATAGGTATGAAGCAGACATCTCATCTCTGGCTGAGGAGTTTCAACAGCACTTTCGGGATTTTGCAGCTATTGAAAAGGAGATTACGCTTTTTTCATCCCCTTTCTCTGTGGACCTTGATGACGCTCCAGACCACCTGCAGCTGGAGCTCATTTTGCTGCAGTGTGATGCTGAGTGTCGCAGTCGGCACCAACAGCTCCCTCTTGTCAACTTTCACCGCCAGCTGGATAAAGACAGGTTCCAAGAGATTCGAACATTTGCTAAGAAACTGTTGAGCTTGTTTGGTTTGACGTACTTGTGCGAGAAGACATTCTCGGTTGTGAACATTAACAAGAACTGCATGAGGACGAGACTAAGTGACTTTCATCTGCATGATATCTTGCGCATCAAAACCACTGTTTTTGAGCCAAACCTGGCCTAGTCTAGTGGAAAATACATTGTTGATTATATGACATTTTTTCAGTGGCGAACATGATTGAAGCGCCTCTTCCTGCGTATAAGAAAAAATATTTGTATGAGTTTGTTTCTGATACTTGTCCTGTGTCAGACACCATGTCTGAAGGTTTGAGGCCAGTACATGGGGATGCATTTGGAAATGGGGAACTCAGAAGTCATTTTTTCTCCAAGAATATCACTATGTGATCCTTTGAATTGGATTTAAAAGAGTAAATTTAGTGATTATTAGTGACCACATATCTATGATAGTGAATAGTTGAGATGAAGAGGTAATACAGTAGTGATATAATTTTATTATATTTCACTAAGCTGGGTGTCAGAGAAATAAGGCTAAGTCCAACATTACATGTGCAGACTTTTGCTAATATAATTAGGTTTTACCCTCTTCTCCTTTCCTTTGCACCCCTCCCATCCCCTGAATCTACTTCAGAGAGTTCTCCAACTCTCCAGAACATATTTATGACACTGTGTAGGCAGAGGGAAAATTTAATCCATTAGCAGTGTCTGTTCCTTTGGCAGAAGAACAATGTTGGATTGAACCCTAAGTGTTCAAATGTTGACTCTGGCAGAAACACCAATTGTGTGCATCAATTTGATTTCATAACAAATGTTGTTTTCTACAGACCTAAAGATGTTGGGCGGCCTAAAGCAGAAGTTGCTGCTGAATTTCTAAATAGTCGAATTCCCAATTGTGCTGTTGTACCGTATCCTTTACGAAAATGTAACAACTTTGATTTATTCTTCTCATGTACACTGTCTGCCATATTTTTTCATTATTGTGTGTGTGAAAGTTATGGTAAGTGCATGAAATAAATAATTTGCTTAGATTTAAAGAAAACAAAATAGCTTAATGTTTATAGATCTAGCTAGCAGTTTCCTCTCCTTCCTTTACATTCAAACCCATTTTGGAGAAATAAATACATTTATTGTTAATCAAACATTAATTGCAAACATTATTATACAATATTAATCACCCATAAATTTAAGCAGACCACCAGCACTATAAAATACATATCAATTAAGGAAAGGCGGTGTGGTGTAGTGGTTAAGAGTGCAGGACTGGGTCTCGGGCAGTCTGTGTTCTAGTCCCTGCTCCTCCATGGAGCCTCCTGGGTGACTCTGGGCCAGTCACAGACTCTCAGCCCAACCTACCTCACAGGGTTGTTGTAGAGAAAAGACTGAGAGCAGGAGGAAGAGAATGATGTAAACCACCCTGAATTCTTTAAAAAGGAATAGGTAGAATATAAATCTGATAAATAATATCAATCATTACTCAAATTAAAAAAGTGTGGGTAGACAAAAATAATATGGCATATAAGACCTTTAAGAATCCAGTCGATCACCTTACATTCATATATTTAAATATTTTAACAGTTCATTACTTATGTTTGATTTTAATGTTACTGATCTGTTTTGTATATTGTGTTTATTTGTGTGTTTTGATTTTGTGAACTGCCCAGAGAACTGTTCTGGTTAATGAACTGATGAATAGTATTCAAGCTGTTTGTTTTACACCTAGGGCTTTAACAGTGAGTACTTCAACCCTCTATTTCACATATAGGTTGGTTGATTATAGTAAATAACTCAGTTTCTTCTTTGCTCTATTTCACTTTCTTCAGGAGAAGCTCTAAATATCTTTCTCTTATATCTGTGTGTACTTGATAATCAAGTACATTATGAGGCGAAACCACAATGGTTGGTTCCCCACAAACAAATCCCCCAACATGCCATGGAATCTCCCCAGCTTCATCAAAGTATTCATTTTTCTCATCTTTGACATGTGAAGGCTTTCCAATATTCCATTCCCATAGGGATTGACAGGTATTTCTCTTATTGGTGCTGTTTTGTTTTGGGGTTTCTAATAAGAACAGTTACAGCCCTTTATGGTCTTACATCAAGTACCTTTTGTTAGAAATATAACTGCTAGTTTTCAGCATTGGATTTAAAGCCTGGTCTGAGAAAAACTAAAATTTGGAGAAAAAGTTTAAAAGTTTTTGCAACTGAAATGTTCTCTGTTCCTTCAAACAGATTTTAGGAACAAATTATCTCTGTCCCTTCAAACAGATTTTAGGAAGACTTTATTCTGTTAAATTACTGAATCTGCATCATTAATTTACCATCTTTATGCAGATCCATCCTGAGATCTTTTCAATGCCCAGTTCAGCTTTATATATGCTGGGCTATATTTAGGAACCTCCAAGCCCAGGCACAAAAAGCAACTCTGAACATTTTCAATGTTTGTAAGATCTGTAAAGAACTGCCCTATGAATGAACATGGGTATTCCTTTTGCTTTCCTGCTGAAGCACTTGTATGAGTTGCTCTTTAATTCTGTCCTGCCTTTTTAGTTCCTGTGGAAGTGTGTTTAGGGATCAAGACCTCTTAGAATTCACATCCATTTTTTCTGTTTATGACTTAACAGCATGGTGCTATGGTGTTTTCCAGTGCCTGGGAACCCTTTGAATATAGCCCACTGTTGTTGCATTTCAAGTGTAAAAGTTGAGTGTAAAACTTGCATTGCCTAGAATATTTATCAACACATGTAGTACATGAATGGGAAAGGAAATGCTCAGACATGCTAGTTGAGAGTGTTGAGTGATAACATCTTTGGATTCCCAAGGGGAAAGTTCTTCCAACTAATTTTAGGCTGCCCCTAGGAAGATCCCCATAAGGTCAAGCTAAAGGCCTCCCTGGTCTAGGGTTCTGTTCCCCACAATGACTGACCAGCTGTCAATGGGAAGTCCAAAACTAGATTTCTGCTACTTTACACTTCAACAAATCTTCAGGTAATTCTATAGGCTGTTTCAAAGGGGTCTTTTTTCCTTTTTTTGTGCAGGGGAGTTAGGAAGGTAGACATTTTAAGGCATTCTGCATTGATCATTTGATACTTTGCTAGGTTTTTTTTGACTGTGACTGAAATACCAAATTGATGGTTATTTCTATTCTACCTATGTAATTGCCTTAAAAGTACAAGTTTTCAATAAGTTGCCTTGACTGTATATGTTTTCAGACATTACAAAAAGATTCAGGATCTGGATGAAACTTTCTATAGACGTAAGTGGTCATTGTGAAAGTAATAGTTCATGTTCTTGGGTGACAGCAGTGTGGCTATCCTTTCCTGTAAAGCAGGGGTCCTCAAACTTTATGAACAGGGGGCCAGTTGTTGAAAGGTGCCAGTGATGGGCGTGGGCCGCCAAGTCAGTGCAGGTGGAGGGGCACATGAAGAGAATGTTTTCTCCGAGCTGAGTCCAAAATGATCTCCTTGTGAGCAAGCCGGGGTGCCTTGCCATGCATGCGTGGCAAGTCCAAAACCTCTCTGGCGGGCCGGATAAATGGCATGGTGGGCCAGATCCAGCCTGCGGGCTGTAGTTTTAGGACCCATGCTGTAAAGGGAAGATAACACATAGTGGGTTGTATCTAATGCAACATCAGTGGAAAAAGTACAAGAGAAGATGGTGGTGTTCCTTGCATACGCTGATAAAACTAGCACAACCAATGTAAGCAATACAGTTTTATGAAGTCAAAAGGAATTGAGCAATGGTTTCTT
This sequence comes from Varanus komodoensis, assembly GCF_004798865.1. Taxonomy (NCBI): domain Eukaryota; kingdom Metazoa; phylum Chordata; class Lepidosauria; order Squamata; family Varanidae; genus Varanus; species Varanus komodoensis. Next base: position 10,152,702 of record NW_025336347.1, read on the forward strand.
CGACCAAACTCAACAAATTGAATTTGCTAGTTGCACAGGAATAAAAGATTTTCTACAAGCAGTAGAAGAATTTTGCCAGTAGAATGACATTATGGGATACAGTCCTGTGAGAAGAACTTACAAACTAAGACATAATATGCTAACAGTGTTGGAAGGAGGAATATGTCTTACAGGTATATAACAAATTAATATGTTTTCTTCTAGAGTTTCATATCATTGTATGTGGTTTGGACTCAATAATTGCAAGAAGATGGATAAATGGAATGCTGGTAAATACTTTTGACAACTGGAAAGTAAAGGGATTCGGTTTTTCTACAATACAGCTGGTTATTTCAATATTAACTAATGTGCTAATAGGAACCCCTCCTGAATGTAGATTAGAGAATCTGAGAAACTTGTACCAAGCCTGGATTGCACTCATGGGTTATCTTTTTCTCTCACCACTTTCCAAAGCACTTTTGTGGGTGGGTCTCTGGCCATAATATTTTACCACATCTTGATTCAACTTTCAATAGAGACCACTAGAAGTCAACGTGTAACCCATTGGGAACTATTTCCACACCAGGCCATTTAAGTTATGCACCAAAGATCCTGAGAATTGGTATAGATGTCACTTCAGTTCATATGTTCCACTATAGTGTCCTAAAGCTGTCTCATTAATTTTAAGCAGATATTCTTGCAACAGTGAAGCAAGAAAACAAAACAGTAATTACAAAACCTAAAACTTGGGATTATATGTCTTATAAGGCCTCATTGTTGATGACCAGAGCTTGTGAATTTGCCCCTCCCTCTTTTGGTCTTAATACTGTTATTTTCATGTAGCACAATTGGTGGTTGCTTTCTGGGGAACCACATTTCTGTCTGGTTGCTCTTTGAATGCTTTCTCCATGAGCATAAAACATTACAAGTCATTTTCTATGGAAACTCTTCTTGAACCGCATTTTCTGTCTGTGACATCAGTAGATTAGTAGTATTTGTGATAATGAAGTAGAGAAAAACCACCATACTGCCAAGTATATTAGACACTTTTCTCATGTAGGATAATCTGTTGTCCCGTAACTGTGTTGGGTGTAGTTTAGCAACAACTGGAACAATAAGTGGATTTTAGGAGGTAGTAAAACCTGTGCTATGTACTTTAGAACTGCCATAAGCTGCAGCACAGGCAAGCTCAAGATTTCTGAAGCTGTTCTTGATGGTGATACGTTAAGGAAAGCACTGGTACTAATCTTGGCAAGAGGTGCATTATACTAGGCACATAGCCATGCTTACATTTCATGACTTGGTTTACAAAGTCATGGCAGCCCACTGTGGCTTTTTTATACCATGCTGCACCATGACATCTGCTTGGCAGTTTTTGATATTCAGGTTAGCTTGGCATGTCATGTGAACCTGGGTGATAAGGCGTGTGTAAAAGGTAAACAGCCCTTGTATAATCCTAAAACAGGCTATCAGTTATATGATGGTTGTTTAACCCCTTGCATACACCCTGCTGCCCAGGTTTGGGCAATGTGACAAGCTGTGGTGAATATCCATAATGACTGTGCATACACTGCAGAGCACTTATTTAATCATGTGAACCAGTCCAGTAAATGACTGCATTTAAATTACTCCCATGCCACCAACCTGGGTATTAGTAATAACATGGGAAGTTAGCATGCTATAGGATAAAAAGATCAAAATCTTTAGAATCTAGAATGATGGTTTTGATTGGTTATTTATTACTTAAAACAAATATTTGTATGCCTTCTAATTGTGTCACACCACCTCTGGCTGGTTTGGAAAAAAGATTCTGTTTTACTGCCACTTTACCAGTATTAGAAACCCTGTTAGTGTTGGCATTTTCCCAATTCTGTTACTGGCTTTTTAAAAAAAAGTTAACACACAAACACGAAAGGTAAAGCATGGCTCTTCGTAGCCCATTAATGCCTGCTGCTTCTGCATTCCAGTGGAGGTGACTGAAATGACTTGGTAGTGGACAGTGTGAGCAGTCAGGCTCCAAAAGTGTAAACATGAATAAACTTCATAAAAACATTGTTGTGCTGGATTAGAAAGATGAGATCTTCTAGTAATCGTTCCTAACATATTTTGTGAAACAGAAATGCCCTTTTCAGATAATTGGATGTCCTTTTAGAAATTAAGTGCAGGGTCTAGGAGGTATTGTGTAATAAACTTGACTTTCCTTTTCAGATTTCGCTTTTAAACTATGAAGATGGGGTGTTGGATCCAACTTCCATTATACCTTTGATTGATGGAGGAACTGAAGGTTTTAAAGGAAATGCTCGTGTGATTATTCCTGGCATGACTGCTTGCATTGAATGCACTCTTGAACTTTATCCACCACAGGTAGTTTAAAAAAACATAATTGGTCACAGGTGAGCCTCCCATTGCAAAATTCATGTTGAACCTTCTTATCTCCTCTTGCCAGGTCAATTTTCCGATGTGCACAATTGCTTCAATGCCTCGGCTGCCAGAACATTGTATTGAGTATGTCAGGATATTGCAGTGGCCCAAGGAACAACCCTTTGGAGGCAAGCTATTTTTAAATCACAATCAAAATAGGAAGCTGAATAATATAAAAATGCTGTACTTAATTTCACTTGACTTGCAAAATTTTGTTAGTCATGGTAGAACCCTTTTCTCTTTTTGTGACTTTTCTGATTCTCTCAGAAACTTGATTACAAACATGGAGGCTTCTTTTTCTGTGCCTTGCCAGGCTTAAGCCAACAAAGTGAGAGAAGCAGCAGAGGCACTCTTGGTTTCACCTTCCTTTGCTCTGCGTATTTTTTGCTACATGGGCTTTTTACTGAGAGCTCTGTGGGAGTGCTTGGGTTCCTGTCCTCTCAATTCCCCTCCTCTGGCCACTCATTGGAATGTCCCCTTTTCCGATCTCCAGGTTCGATACTCTGGCCTCAGAGAGGTAGCCATTGCAGTTCTCTCCATGCTGGCTGCAAGGGGACAGGGGAAGGGCAGTGGATCTCCGTCACCCCTTCTGAGACCAGAGCACTCTCTCTGACCTTGGAGGGAAGCATCCAAATCATTCTAGAGCCTATGACAATCTTATCCAGGAAAGGACCATAGGAGAAATAATTACTGAATTACCTTTAAATTACATTGCTTTTGCAAAAACTTTTGCAACTTTTAGCAACTAACCCTCTTGAAAAATGAATGCGTTAGTCAGTCCTCTTTTGAGACTTCAAGCCTGATTTCTGAGCCAGGACAAGTTTCCATTACCTCTTTCAAGTTTAAACAAATACGGATTATATGCTTTCTTGCAGAAGGTGTTCCCCTAGATGGAGATGACCCAGAACACATACAGTGGATTTTTGAACAGTCTTTAGAAAGAGCATCACAGTTTAATATTAAAGGTCTAACCTACAGGCTCACACAAGGTACGATTCAGCAAGAGCTGTATGTTCAGCTAATATTGGAGGGGGGGGCACTTTGCATTCCCATCATCTCCATTCAGCCTAGCCAGTGGTCGTGGGGGGTGGTGAAACTTGTGTCCTAACATTGTAGTTCCCCACCTGTGTACCAGAACTCTGTTCTTTTGAAAACTGTAATGCTAAACATATTTTTCAAGCTTTAGTTTCTTATGTTCTTTTGAGTGTTTAGGATGGTGGCTGTAACCATCACTGTATGTATGTATGTATGTGTTATATTTATATCCTGCCTTTTTTCCTTTCAAGGAATTCAAGGTGGCTTGTGTAATTCCCCTCCTCTCAAGCTTATCCTCACAACAAAAGTCTTGTGAGGTAGGCTGGGGTGAGAGTCCATGAATTACCCAATGTCACCCTGTGGGTGCTATGACTGAGCAGGGATTAAAACCCAGAGCACCTGAATTGTAGTCCCACATGCTTAAGCGCTACACAACGCCGGCTGTCAATATTTTTTCACTATTCTCCCTCGAATTATTGTTTGACTCTGCAGCAGTCGTTTGGTCTACAATGTGCTTTACTATTGCTACAGTAGAAATAATTTGCTCTTCTCAATGCAGGAGTTGTAAAGAGGATCATTCCAGCTGTAGCTTCTACGAATGCTGTCATTGCAGGTAAAATAATGCTTATGTAAATTTTGTGTTTGTAATTGGGGACCACAGCTGTTAAGATTTGGGTTTTATTCGTATGTTTTAGCCCTGAGCGGTATCCAGCTTGGCACTAGTGATAATGTAAACTATATGTAAGCAATCTTTAGTGCAACATTAGGATCTGGTGTGGCAGCTTTCTGTAAAACCCATCATGCTAACTTAATGTTATTGGTGTTGCACTAGGGATCACTTACACTAGCACAGCATAATTTCTATTAGTGTTATTGTCAAGCTGGATTCTGCCTACTTTGGTGGAAAGGTGGGGTCTAAATTAAATTAATAAAAATTTTCACTGAATGTGCTTCATATAGCTAATATACAAGGAAAAGAGCTTCACAGCAAAGTTCTGTATATTTACTTAGATGTAAGTTCCAGTGAATTCACTGGTACTTACCCCTAGGTAAACATAGGATTGTAGCCTTCTTTTCCAATCCTTTTGTCACTTTATTGTGAATTTCACCAAAGTAAAACAATCCATGGAAAAATTACAAGGAAAAATATTGCATTGAAATCAATGTGATTTACTACTAATTAAATGTCATTAGAATTACTCTATTAAAAGAGAGCTTGACAGAGCTAGTCTAATGATCTTAGGAAGGCATGTTTAAATGTAATGTATAGTCAAACCAAATTCTGATAATACAGGGATAAAATTCTGGCTGAATAGCAAACACCTCACAACTGATACACCTGGCAAACTGTCATGCCTTGTTTCAATGAAATCCATTTTTGCATATTAAAAACTGAACCATATCCAGCTTTCAGGAATCTTTAAATATGTAACAAACTAATTTTGATTGTCTGTCTCTCTAGCTGTATGTGCCACTGAAGTCTTTAAAATAGCCACAAGGTAACTTGTTTTCTAATTAAATACTTTTAGCAAACATGTTGCCTATAAATGCTAACAGATTTTTTTCATTACAGTGCTTACATGCCTCTGAACAATTATCTGGTATTCAATGATGTAGACGGACTCTACACATACACATTTGAAGCAGAAAAGAAGGTTGGTTATGTATAGTTTGTTCTTGGTCATTAATGACCATATTTTCCAATACTGTACTGAGAATCTCTCAGTTGCTTACAAAAAGAAGTAACCAAATTCACATTTCTTATCTTTTGCCCATATGACTTTAGTTATTGCAAGGGATAAAATCATGCAGCATTCATAACGTGAACTCAGCTGTTAAAATCACTACAGTCACTACAGATTATGATTAATTGTTTATTTGGGATTGTTATTTTAGCAGTTCTTATACCACTCCTTTTTCAAATCCTGGAGATGAAAGGTGCATTAACATAAAGGCCACCATAAACAATTGCTTAGAAGTATCAACTAATATGGAACACTGAGATAACAGAAACCCCATAGTTTGTCAAGTACACTCATTGCCTGATGCTCAAATGCTCAGTTCAAGATGTGGGCTTGGGCATCACATATCTTATATCCCTACCAGATATAATTTATGGGAGAGGCCACGCTAACCTAAATGGCATTGGTTTATTTGTGCAATTGAATGACACTGGTTTATTTGTAGGAGAACTGTTTAGCCTGCAGCCAGCTCCCTCAAAACATAGAATTTTCTCAGTCTGCTAAACTGCAAGAAGTTTTGGATTATTTGACAAACAATGCTTCATTGTAAGTATAAAATTTAATTGAAATGATAAATACTCGTAAATCATTGAACCCCGATCCTAGAAACATACTGTGAAGAGCAGACATACTGGCAGTTAGTCCAAATGACAGCAGGTTCTGAGATTGAAGCCCTCTGTCCATTTTGGGACATATGATAGAGGCCCCCCCCCCCCGCCCCACTCTTGTCAACCTTAGAAACATCTTTCAGTAGACGGACCTCTAATGTGCTCCCTCTGCTGAACGTGGGAACAGGATGAGAGGCCATTGAATCCAGTGGATTCATGGCTTGTCCCCTTCCCACTTGTTAGCTCATCCCCAACACACTTACTGTATTTTCCCATGTATAAGATGATACTCTTTCTTTAAAATATTTAGCTAAAAATGGAGGGGCGTCTTATATATGGGGGGCTGAGAGGAGAACCGTGGGCATGTGAGGGGAGGGTAGACTGGCGCGATCGGGGGGGGGAGGTGGGTACGGGGAGGCAGCGGGTACGCGTTCGCAGCAGCAGCTTGCTCACTCGGAGATCAGTAAGAAAATTGGAGGTGTCCTATACATGGTTGCGTCTTATAGTCAGAAAAATATGATATTTCTTCCCTTGCCAAGCTCAGAGTCCCCACTTGTAGAAGGGAGCCACTGTGATGTTTTCTGTAGTGGCTGAGAGAGCTGGCAGAAATCCACAGCTTGATCTCCAAGATCAGGACTCTTCCTCCAGTCTTAGAGGGGGAGATTTGCTGTACCATATGAACCCTCAGATGCTGTCCAGAGGCCTTGGAATTGTGTTTTTAGCAGATTAAAGATACGGTGATTGCTTTAAAAATTAGGTTTGTTGTTTTACTGATTGTTGTTCTTCTTGCACAGACAAATGAAGTCCCCTGCAATAACAGCTACAGTATATGGGAGAAATAAAACTCTTTATTTACAGGTGACTAATACATACATATAGATAATTTTAGTTTGTTTATATATTTAAGGGAAAATAATACAAACTGTATGTTTCTTTCTCTGACCCAGTCAGTAGCTTCAATTGAAGAACGAACAAGGTCAAACCTTTCAAAGACTTTAAAAGGTAATTTATACATACATATTAACATTATTAAAAGTATATTGCTTACATTACACTGAATTCAAAACAACAACTTAGTGCACTGCTTAATGTACCTGAGATCTGATTCACATGAAAAAGCAAAAATCAATTGATTAACTGTAGAGTATTTGAACATAAGAACATAAGTGATGCTAGATCAGACCAAGATCCATCTTTTCCAGCATTCTTTTCACATTGTGGCCAGCCAGTTGCCCAGAAACATCACCTTCAAGTCCTAGTTTTCCAGAATATTGCTTCTGTTACTAGTGTGGTGGGGAACGTGGTTGCCATTTTGAATATGCAACCTCTGATTGGGGTGATTAGGAGTTGTATGAACCTGGTCATTGTGGATTAATCAAGGGTTAAACAAGCTACACTTTACCCTTAGTTAGGGCAAGGGTTGTTTAATCCTAGATTAACCCATGATGGCCATGTCTATGCAACATATCACAACATCTGCTTACCTCAAGGAAATTTGTATTAATATTTCTCTAAAGTGTGGGTTTTGAAACTCAGCATTAAGAAAACTAAGATCATGGTCCTATCACTTCCTGGCAAATTGATGGGGAAGAAATGGGGGTAATGACAGATTTTATTTTCTTGGGCTCCACAATCACCACAGATGGTGACTGCAGCCAAGAAATTAAAAGATGCTTGCTCCTTAGGACGAAAGCTATAGCAAATCTAGACAGAATATTAAAAAGCAGAGACATCATTCTGTTGACAAAAGTTTGTATAGTCAAAGTTACGGTTTTCCCAGTTGCAATGTATGGCTGTGAAAGTTGGACCATAAGGCTGAGTGCCAAAGGATTGAGGACTTTGAACTGTGGTGCTGGCGGAGACTTCTGTGAGTCCCTTGGACTGCAAGTAGATCAAACCAGTCATTCTTCGAGGAAATCAAGCCTGACTGCTCTTTAGAAGACCAGATACTGAAGATGAAACTCAGATACTTCGGCCACCTAATGAGAAGGAAGGACCCCCTGGAGAAGACCCTAATGCAGGGAACAATTGAAGGCAAAAGGAGAAGGGGACGGCAGAGGATGAAGTGGCTAGATGGAGTCACTGAGGCAGTAGGTGTGAGCTTGGGTGGACTCTGGGGGATGGTGGAGGACAGGAAAGCCTGGAGGAATGTTGTCCATGGGATCGTGATGGGTCAGGCATGACTTTGTGACTTACAACAACAACAAAAGTGTGGACTTGTTTTAGGGAGGTTCGGTACCCACACTATCAAATCACATCAGCCAGTGGAAAAATGCAGTGTACTGTGTTGCCATATAATTATATATAGTTGAAAGCTCTCTATGTAAGAAATGAACACAAAGTAGCTGCCTTACTATTAAGATGTGTCCATGCAAGCTAAGAGCAGTGAACAGAAAAGAGTGTTGACTGGGTTTCTCTTGATCTTCACCCAAATGTGAACTGTATCACTGATCCCAGAAGACAGTGAGATTCATCTTGAACTAACTTATCCTAAGTCACAAAGATTGTTGCTTTGGCTACATCATGGTCATGTAAATAAAGTCCCATTGCTTTTTAAGTGAAGGAGTAACTTAAGTACATATGAACTCACACAGAAATTAATGAGATTTAAAAACAGGCTTAACTTGATGTTGTTCGTATTGGAGCATTTGAATGGATATATGTCTGTACAATGAGATCATACAGAGGCATTAGAAATCATATTGCAAATATATGTTAGCTACTGGAGCGCTCCAATGAATATCAAAAAAAGATCAAGAGCAGATAGTGATAGTGTGGATCATGACAAGCTATGGATAGTCCTGAAAGAAATGGGAATGCCTCAGCACTTGATTATCCTAGTGCGTAACCTGTATCATGGGCAAGACGCTACAGTTAGGACAAAATATGGATGAACAGAATGGTTTCCAAAAGGCAAAGGTCTCCCCATCTGTTCAGTCTGTACACAGAACATAAGGAAAGCTTGATCGGAGGAAGGGTGAAAATTGGGGGAAGAAAGATAGCTAATTTAAGATATGCAGATGAGACCATACTATTGGAAGAAAGCAGCAATGAATTGAAATAGCTTCTGATTAAAGTGAAAGTACAAAAGCAGGACTGTCGTTAAATAGTGAGAAAACAAAAACCATGTCCACAGAAGGATTACACAACTTTGGTGTTGACAATGAAAAAATCAAAACCGGGAAAGATTTCACATACCGTAGCTCAGTCATCAGTTCCAAGGGAGACTGCTGCCAAGAAATCTGAGGAAGACTGTGACTTGAAAGTGTAACAGTGGAGCACCTAGAAGAGATCATGAAGTATAAGGATGTCCAATTGGAGACCAAAGTCAAGATAATCCGAACTAATGTATTCCCAGTCACAATGTATGGGTGTGAAAGATGGACAATGAAGAAAGCCGACAGGAAGAAAATAGATGTGATTGAAACATGGTGCTGGAGGAGAGACAAACAAGTGGGTACTAGATCAAATCAAGCCAGAGCTTTCTCTAGAAACAAAAATGACACAACTGAGGCTGTCATACTTCGGGCGCATCATGAAAAGGGAAAACTCCCTGGAGATAACAATCAGGGAAGCTTGAAGGTAGAAGAATGGGAAATGTGAGATGGATTGAATCTCATCAAGGAAGCCACAGCCTTGAAGTGAACAAATGAAGCTGTCAGGGACAGGTCATTTTGGAGGGCTTTCATTCACAGGGTCACCATAGGTTGAAGGCAACTTGATGGCACATAAGTGGCAGAAGCTTGCAACATGAAGATGATAAGCTGGGAAGATCAGAGTAACTATTACTATTTACAAAGCACCACTTATGTATATGGGACTTTCCTAAGAACATCAATGGCACATTCCTACCCCAAGAATCTTACAATTCATTTATTTGTTGATAGTGATCTTTGCTCTCAATATATATTGCAGAAAGATAGTCAAGATGTACTTAATAACTCCATTGTATTCTAGAAGTATATGGAAGACTTCTAGAAATAAGTTTAAGTTATTCTGAGCTGGGTTATGGCATGTTTTACGGGAAGGTGAAAATACTTGTAAATATCAATCCTAAACATATGTGCTGATGCTTTTGCTAGTGAAACCGTAATTTCCTCCAGAAAGTTGGCATTAAATCATATGGTGGCACAACCCTCCTTTGAACTTTTATATAGTATTTCTAAATGTTTATGTTCATTGATGTCAATTGGCATTAATGTCACTGTGGTTGGACCCTTATGATTACCAGGCTGCAGCAATCATCAAAACTTAATCAAAGCCTGGATTTTGCCCCTTTCCCCTAATTAATAAGGCTGACAAAAAGCAGACTTTGGGATGTACCACTCCAGATAGTATTGCTATGCTGGCTTCCTTCTTGCACAAATGTCTTCTTATCGTATATGCAAAGCACGTTTTTTGGCTTTTGAGTACAACTATAGTACAAATTCCATTCTAATAAGAAGCACAGGAAATTGAAACTGAATGCTCAGAGTCCAAACCTTACTTGGGAGTACAGTTCTGTATTTATTCAAACCTGTGGATATAGATCTAAAATTTAATCAGTTGGGTAACTGTAATGCCTACACATTATCAGAAAGTGTGAATTACTATGTATGCTGATTTCACATTAAATTGCTTGCATGAATGTGTTTATCAGTTGCACATTTTCCATAACTGACTGAAATACTATATTTGTAACTGTTTCTTGTTACAGAACTGGGACTTGTTGATGGTCAGGAGCTTGCAGTTGCAGATGTCACCACACCTCAGACTGTTCTCTTCAAACTTCATTTTACTACTTGATATAAATAAAAGTGGTATAAATATGCACTGAAAATATTGCATAACTTGTAAAACAACTGTTGTGCACTAGGAAGATGAATTTTGTCCAGACCCAGTCTTTATTAATACAAGCATTGCTGGAAGCTAGTTTATTCTGAATAAATTGCTCTTATATTAGAACTGTCCTTGAAAACCAATATTTGGTTGATAACTGTATAAAAGCTCTAATGTACAGAAATCTGATGTATAGCATTTTTTTCAATTTGTAATTACACTAAATGCCAACACTCTTTCCTGCATGTGGAAACTTGTGATGGTCAATAGATTAGTTCTATTGTACCTAAGTACCTATGAATCCTTTGAATGTACATGGTAACATGAACAAAGATTTTAAATTACATTTTAGAATCTGTGTACAATTTAGTTCAGACCACCAGCCAGTAGAATAAGCCTGTTTCTTGCTTTATTTAATGTCCTTATTGAGCAATTTGAAAACTCTTAAGTATTGCCAAAATGTACTGTATTTTTTTAAAAAAAATATGAACTTAAAATTGTCACCTGTAGATGAGCATCAAACACTTAATTTGTATAATTGTAAGAACTACTGGCTACTGTGCATGGTGCCGTCTGCTGGATACTTGAGTGGTATTTCATTGTCAGTGTATTTATTTCATTTGCTTGGTCATGCAGGGCTGTTTTACCCAATGGTACCTTTTAGGCTGGGGTTGTTGCAAATATTATGCTCCCCTCCATGTAGAAGCACTTCTAGCTTGAAGCTTATGCTGGTGGTGGGATGGGAGAGGCACATGTAAGGAAAGATAAGCTTATATTAAAGTTAACTATTGTCAAAAGTCTGAGTAATTTTACTTTTTTGGGGCATCGATGGAGAAATTACTTGTGACATTCGCCCTAAGTTGGAGAAGGACTGCAAACAGTAACACCACATAACTAAATCGCTGGCTCCTTTGCAGAACGTGACGATATGGGCGTGCTCTGAATAGGGTCCATGGAGAAGTTTGTTTAAAAACTGGCATTTTCGTTCTGCTGAACAGCTCCGATTTTACAGTGTCTCGAGAACCAAACCAAGTGCCATGACTGGTTGCAAGAAATTAAGGGGGCGGTTAATCAGAAGGGCAATACGAGAGAGGCGTGGCCGCTTGAGGGCCCGTAAAGCCGGTAAAATGGCCACTTGTTTCGGACGAAAAAGCCTCGGTGACGTCACGATTGCGGAAGCGGAAGGAAGCAAGAGCTTCAGGCTGAAGTTGAGCCCGCTATTCTCTGAGGTGACTGACGCGCTTAGTGGCTATGGCAACTGGGATGGGCGTCACGTGGACGCCACCCGCGAGCGAGGGCGCCGGCGCCGGCTTGTTTTGCTACGTGGAAGCAGAGGGCTCCGGCGCATGCGCGCTGGGGCGGCTTTCCTGCCTGGCTCGCTGCCCTATCCGGGTCCGTCGCACCCCATGGCTGTCGGCCGTCGGTGGGGCTTCCGCTACGGCTGAGGGACGACGCGGCGGGTGGTTGGCGCTCCGGCGGGCCGGGCGCAGGGCCGGCCAAGCGGAGGGAGATGAGTTGGTTCAACGCCTCGCAGCTCTCGACCTTCGCCAAGCAGGCTCTGTCGCAGGCGCAGAAGTCCATCGACCGGGTGCTGGACATTCAGGCCGAGGAGGAGGAGGAGGGCGAGGGTGGCCCTGTGCGGATCGCCCCCTCCCGGCCCGGGGAGGCTGGTACGTGGGGTCGGGGGAGGAGGGTCTCTTGCGCCCTGCTCTGCCTCGCCGCGCCGCAGCCTCTCACCGTGATACCCGGGCTAGGCAGGTGCCCCCGCCGGCCCGGTCGCGTTTCTTCCAGTGGCCAGCGAGGCGAGGGTCTCCGTCCACCCAAGCTGTCCGGAGAGGCTGTCTTCACTCCTCGGGGGCGGGTTTTTCTCTCCCCCGCTTTCTGGGTACGCTTCCTTATTGGTGGGCCCCGCGCGAAAAAGTGGCACTCGTGAATAAACATAAGTAAGGTCGTGGTAAAAGTAAGAGGTCTCGGTTAATCATGAAAGCATCACTGTTCAGTCTGTGTACTTGTATAACGGATGCACATCACACATCCGTGCCAGGAACTGCCGAAGTGGCGATCAGATCAGGAAAGGACGTACGTGCTGCTTGATCAGACAAGTTTGGCCCCATACCTATTAGGCAGCACATCCTCTTAATTACGTTTGCAGGTGCTCCAGTGTTTTGCCTTTCACCCCACCTAGTAATTTTCTCATTTAAGCTTCCTTAGGTATATGCATTTTGTTTCATATTTCTCTTCATATGTCTTCTTTGTATGCTTCCATTATTTCTGTCACACAGATGCAACTTTTACTGGTTATGAATTTGCTTCCTGCCCATCTCACGAGAACAGGACAGGTAGAGAAACACTGAATTATGAGCAGACATTTCGAGAATAGCACAGTGCTTGCAGCTTACCTGCCATAGCTCTGTTGCAGTATAATCTTCCTGTTCTCATTCTTCTGAAGTGGATTCGCATTTGTTTTTATACTTTGTTGAGTATTTATATAGCGTAGCTTTACTTGGTTCACCTTGTACGCAGAAGATTACACTTATGTATTCTGTGTTAATAACTTCAATGTAATTATTACATTGTGGCTTTGTAATTATAGTACTTGGTCCCAGTGGGGCTTTGGACTTGTTTTTCTCAAGTAGTGGCTGGACATGTGGAATGGCAAAACAGGGAGGTTAAATTATTGAATGGTATGAGTACTAAACTGCTAGAATGTCACTAGTTTTTCAGGTTTTGGTTATCTTGTGTGGTTAAATTCTATTATGGATTAATTTAATTCATGTTGTAATCTTTCAAATGAGTCCTCATAGTTACAAACTCTCTTGCTGCTGCACCCATCGCTGCCACCACCACTGACATCTGGGGTCCTTTCTGCATCTCAGATCTTCAGCCGTTTTCCCATTCTTGAGTTAGTATTACTTGGAGGCTATGTTACTTGCCAATACTATGCAAACACAAGTCCACACTCATACCTTTATCTTCTGTAACATTAGATAGTATAAACGCATGCTGTGCCATTATGTTAATCATTTTTCTGTTCTGGTTCATTGGCCTTTGCTTATAGGTGGCAGGACAGCCATAAATAGAAAGCCATCTGTATTTCATTTATCAAATATTATGAGAGAAAAGAGGAAGAACGTAGGTTGACAGCTGTAGGTGTACTGCAGTAGAATCATATAGTAGTAGAGTTGGAAGGGAACAGAAGGCCATCAGGTCCAACCCCCTGCTCAGAGCGGGACTCCCAGTCAAACCATTCTTCTCAGATGGCTGTCCAGTTGCAGTCTTCCTGATCTCACTTTTCTGTAGTGGACTCTGCACTCACTTGTTTATGCAAGTTGTTGAGCACTCTTATAACATTGCTTTCATGCTTTCCTCAGTTGACTTTGCACACCAAAGACCATACCTATTTTTTGTTGTTGTTGTCTCTGCGTTAATAGCTTCAGCATAAAGTTATTGTGGCACACGTGTTGTGAACAGTAATAGGACTTCACTTTCATATTTTCATACTTAGTCTGCTACTGCCTTCTCATTCTTTTCACATTTTTTTCTTCATAATCACATTACCTATTGACTGCCTGCTATGACAGGTATTTGCATATTATTATCTAATGCACCACTTGGAAGTGGAGTATAACAACATCAAGAGAGCTTCACTCCCCACACAGGTATTTTGGAAGATCTGTTGGATCAAAATTAAAGAGAGAAACTTCTGTTAGCATCCTTTCTGTAGGGTTATGATGATCTGAAGTTATATTTATCTGATATTTTAGCCTCCCCCATCTGGTGCCTCTGGATGCTTTGGATTTGCAGTTTCCATCATCCCCAGCAGTAGTGGCTGATTGTTTAATGAAGATAGGTCTTGTGGTTCAAAACATCTGAGAGCAGCAGGTTGGAGAGGTGAAACGTGCTTTTATCTGGCAGTCTTTCCCACTGTAGCTTTTCCTTGTAAGTTCTTTTAGGGAATACATACCAACCGTTTTAGTAGGTCTATGCACAGTGATGCCATTTCAGTAATCATTGGTCTGAAGTTATAGAATTATTTAAGTTTAGTCTTGATATCATATACCCAGTCATTCTTAACAGCCATTTTTTCCTTTTCATTCCCTGCTGTTACACAATGTTTGCAAACTTCTTCCTGATCCTTGCCTTTTTTCTGCACCTTTCGTCTTTGTTTGCTTTTTTAGTCACCACATATCTCAATTGCCCAGGATTTCCTAAGGGTTACACAACTAACTCTGCTTGCTTTAACTATTTAAGTGAGTATTATGTAGGTATGAGATGACATTGCTGCTCCTGTATTTGGGGTATCTTAGGAACATGCTCCAACAGCTGCAGTGGATAAAAGATTTGTTTTGCACCCCATATCTGCACTAGAACTTTCAGTGATCAAACAGATGTCTCTTGTACAGTTTGCGCATGTAAATACACTAAAAATATATTAGCCATAATGATGTAAGACTGGCTATGTTTATGCAGAAAGGTGAAATAAGGTTTTACAATGTAAAGTAGTTTTTATAACTTGTAAAGATTAGAGTAAGAGAACTAAAATTATTGTTTAACGTATATCCTGATAAACTTGTATCTTCAGCTTCTTTATCACTAAAAGAGCTTCTTATATGCATATCTTGTCTCTAATTCATCTGGTAAAGGAATAGTTGTGAACTCTTTGTTCCATGAAAAATTGTTGAGGTTGTGTGGTGGTGGGATTGGCTATATTAGTACTTCATCTACAAAACTGAGTATTGCTTTTTAAAGTTAATGCTGTAAAAGAAACGATGTGCCCTTCTCTTTATGTTACACTGGCTGGATGAGAGTATGATCTCTTTTAAGACACCTTATATAAACAGAGCAAAACATTTTTGTGAACATTGATTGAATACCACTGTAAAAGAAATGGCACCTGCCCCGTAGCACTGTTTCAATGTATAGTGGAACCCTTGGGAAGTTGCTTTATTCAAAAACAGTAGCGTATGTTGAGGACAGGTGGCACGTAGAGAGTGTCTGCAGCATGTTTTTGAAAAGAAAAAGTGTTGTTTTGTGCCATCAAGTCATTTCTAACTTAAGAATCCCTATGAATGAAAGCCCTCCAAAATGTCATATCCATGCCAGCCCAACTCAGGTCTTGTAAATACAAGGCTATAGCTGCTTTTATGGAGCCAGCCTATCTCATAGTCGGTCTTCCTTTTCTTCTTCTGCATTCAACTTTCCCCAGCATGGTTTTCTTCTCCTTCTCATGATGTGCCCAAAGTATGACAGCCTCAGTATTCTCATTTTTGCATCTAGGAAAAGTTCTGCCTCGGACCCACTTGTTTGTCTTCTGTCAGCCCAGGCTGTTCACTGAATTCTCTTCTAGTACCATGTTTCATATGCATCAATTTTCCTCCTGTTCACTTACTTCATTCTCCAGCTTTCACACCAATACATAGTGGCAACATAATGATAAGCTATGATTTATAATTACATGAATGCATCTTGGGCTTCTGCTCTCTCCCTCCTTCCTCTGGTGAAACTTTCCTTGCAGTTTTGAATTAACAACAATTGAACATTATGTCTGAAACCTGATGTTGTGAGTGAGGGGGTTTTCACGGATTCATAGAACAGGTGGGTCTGAAGGGGCCAGAAAGGCCATCAAGTCCAACTGCCTGTTAGTGCAGGACTCCAGTTACACTATCCCAATCAGATAATTGTCCAATTACTTCTTGAATGCATTTAGTGTGGAAGAGCATACAACCTCCCTTGTTAGGTGGTTCCACTGTTATGTTGCTCACAAAGTTAGGAAAATCTTCCTTGTGTCTAGCCTGCACTTGGTGTACTATAACTTAAGTTCTTCGTTCTTGTCCTATAGTCTGGAATGAATGAGAAAAGGTCTTTTCCTACTTGTTTGTTACAGCCTTTGAGGTACTTGTGGAATGTTATCTTGTGAGCAGAAAGTCATCTTTTCTCAAGCTGAAAAGGCCCAGTTCTTTCAGCCTTTCATCACAAGACTTATTTTCCAGCCATGTATCATCTTTGTTGCCCTTTCCTGAACCCTCTCCAAATTATCAGCAACTTTTTGATACCTGGGTGCATGCCCAAAACTGAACACTTTATTCCAGGTGATGAGGTCTGACTAATGCAGAGCAGAGAGGAATTGGTACTTCTTCTCCCTTTACACATTCAAATCACCAGACTGTTCCTTTGCAAAAGCTGGTTACTCACCAGAGTATATTCACTGAACTCAGTTCCCACAGAATGTAACTCTGGCCATGCACAGAGCGGTTTGTTGAACCCACTCTAAACAACAACTTTCAGAAATCTTCCTTTTGAGTATGTCTGGCCCCAGCCCCTTCAAGAGGGCCCATTTGGAAGCAAGCATGCCTTTTATTTGTACGCTGACCTTCTAGTTGGCTAGCATTCCTCTCCCAGTGCCATGTCATGTGGTCAGGAGTCATGCCAGCGTCATCTTTCTCTGAGAGTTCCACTCCCAAGCCCCCACCCAGCAGCTGTCCATGTTGGTTTTCTCAGACCCTGCCTGGGCACTTGGGGAGGGTGGCCTTGAGATAAGCACCTCCACGTCTTTCATCTCAAAGTCTGCAGCCCCACTTCCCCCGGCCCCCTCCGTTGCCTTTTTTCCATTCTCTGATTCAGAGTGCAGGTGCGCAGGACCCCAGTGTGCCAAGAGCAGCTGCCACCTTCATTCCCAGCACCTAAATGTAGCTAAACTTTATTGGGATTTATTGAAATTCAGCTTTAACCCACAGTCATGAATTGGTTTGTTTTGGTAAACCATGGTTAAGACCAATAAGTTCACATTTTGTTCAGTTTGTACACAGTATTGTAATTACTGTAAAATGGAAGAAAAAGCTTCTGATCTCCTTGCATCGAAGGAGGGGAGTGGGGAGTGGATAATTCATATAACAGTAAGCTATAGCTGGTTGTTATGTCTGAGTACAACTATCATCAGGTGTAATAGACTTTTCTCCCACTTCCCTCATTTGTGCTTGCACATAGTCATACACCTGAACTTTGATGCCCCCAAAAGGATGGATGCTTGGTATTTTATGAAAGGGATCACACAGAAATCCCAGGAAAAGGATTACACCATCAGGAACCACATGATGAATTTACATTCCTTAACAGCTTGCAGAGTTCTCTCTTGAGTTAGATGTATTTCTTTGAAGGCTGTGGCTTGTGAGCACTGTAGGTTTGGTGGAAGAGTCGAGAGCTCATTGCTAGCAGAGAAGTGTTGTAGGTATATTCACCTCTCCCTACTGCTGTAATTATGATTGTACTGATAGTGTTATATGTTGGGTGGTTACGTGGCTCTTTTAGATGCTACCTACTTACCTGTTTGTAAGAGTTGTACAATATTCTCAGCTTTATTTTTCCTTTCTCCTCATTTTGTTGTAGGAACAAATTCTCTTACAGTTGGAGGATGGGATGAGTCTTCCTGGGGGGCAAACTCAAATACAGAACCTCAGAATGAGTTGACATCATCTCCTACGGCCATCACAAGACCAGTAAGGAGGACTGTGGTAGATGAATCAGAAAATTTCTTCAGTGCCTTTCTTTCACCAGTGGATGTTCAGAGCATACAGCAAAGTCTAGTGGTATCTAAGCCTCCCACCAAATCACAACGACCCAAAGAAGAAGTAAAAAGCACATTACAGGAATCCTTGTATGCTGACTTACCAGAAACAGAAGCAAAAGATATCCCTGTAATTTCACCTGTGGAACTGAAAACCTTCAGTAATTCCCAGGAAAAACTAGAAGAAAATAATTTAGTACATAATACTGAAGATAAACATCATGAAGCTGATAGTAAAGACACTGAACAAGAGGCATCTCCTCAGAATCTCAAGGAAGGAGAATCTGCTGCTATCGCAAAATCAAGTTCAGGAAGTGATGGGCCCAGGCTTGCACCTGACAGCTCTGCACAGCCTTTGCCTCCGGAGGCAAAGAATTCAAGTTTGACACCTAAAGAGCAAAAGAATGAAGACAGTTTGGAAACTAAAGAGCGCAAAAGTGAAGACAGGCAAAGTAACACACCTTCACCTCCAATTAGCACTTTCTCCTCAGGGACATCCACAACTAGTGATATTGAAGTTTTGGACCATGAAAGTGTAATAAGTGAGAGCTCAGTAAGTTCGAGGCAAGAGGCTGCCGATTCAAAATCCAGTCTTCATCTGATGCAAAATTCTTTTCAACTTCTCACAGCATCTTCTTGCACAGACTATAATCGTATAGATGACTTTCAGAAACTGACTGAGAGTTGCTGCTCCTCAGATGCTTTTGAAAGAATAGATTCATTTAGTGTGCAGTCTTTGGATAGTCGGAGTGTAAGTGAAATAAACTCAGATGATGAATTATCTGGTAGGGGATGCGTTTTAGCATCTGTTGCCCTCAGTCCTTCAACAATAAAAAGTGATGAAGTTGAACCTACAAAAAGTGAACCTGAACACAGCTTAAATGAGACCCCCCTTGTACTACCCACGGAAGAAACAGAAATGGAGGAAAGTGGGCGAAGTGCAACCCCTGTTAACTCTGAACAACCAGACACCTTGGCTGTTTCTGAGCAATCTGATGAAGGGCAGACCCAGAAGGAGGAGATGGCAGTAGTCCGGCCCAGTGCTGAAAAGTTATCCAGTGTACAGTGTGAAAAAGAAGAGCTTTGTAAGGTAATCCCAGCACTGACATTCATAGTGTTCTGCTGCTGCTCTCTTGATGTGATTGTTGGCTCAAGGGAGAGATGCATTGAGGGTGTTCGGGGAGCCAGGGGCAACTTGGTTGTTGATCATCTCTTCTTTGATGTTGTTGAACCATAGTGGGGCTTGGTGATTTGTCACATGTTTGTGTATTCCACATAATAGGAATATGTGGTATGGTGGGGTGGGTATGGGAAGAGAAGAGATTGATCTACTGTAAAATAACTTATGCCACTCCGATCCTGTCTACGTACAAAATTGAATTGTGTAGGTTCAGCAAAAGCTGCAGTTAATTCAGTTTGTTCAGGTGTATTTTTAAAATCCAGGCCAAATGATCTATTGTAGAAAATTGTTCTGTTAGGGGGAAAATGTCATTTTCTTTTCTAGTGGAAGTTGCCACATGTTCTGACTAAGCTTCCAACCTTATTTATTTCTATTACATTTGTTTCACGCCTGTCTCACAACAGCCCTGCGAGGTAGTTTAGGGTTAGAGACTGGCCCAGTGTGGTTCTTGGCTGACTGAGGAGCTTCTCCAGACCTGTCTAACATTGTGACCACATCACCTGCTCTGTGGACTTGTTTGTACTGAACAAATAATATAGGTGGTAATGTATTCTTATCCTTTGGGGAAGCTCCAAGACAGCCACAGTGTGCATGTTGTGAGATGTCTTTATGCTACTTAAGAAACTAACTGAGAGGAACTTTGGGTTTTGCATGTACTGTCAATGCTGTCCGTAGCCATTGTACTGGTCTTCTCACCTCCTTATCTAAAATCTTCAGATTATTGATTCTTTGACGGAGAAACTGGAGATGAGAGAAAGTCGACTGCTGAGTGTTAGTAAAGAAAAGGCATGCCTAGAAGAAGCTTATGATAACCTTAAAGAGTAAGTTTCAGTTGAAAGCATTTCATTTTGAGCCTGTTTAGATCATGTGAGAATGTTGTGATCCCTTTGTTCAAGAAATGCATTTTGCTGCCTTTTATATAGCATAGATTTTTGTGTATTGTAGCTCAATGGATTGTAACAACTGATTTAAAAATGGACAGACGTTACTAAATTTCAGTGATTAGTGTGGCACAGAAGGTAGTATTTGTGCAGTGACATGGGACGGGATAGGCTTGTTCTGTGCTAATTGTTATAACTGGGGATGGAGAGCCTCTGGTATTTGAGGTCAGATAAGGCTGCTGCCTGCATAAATTCTGCACACAGTTTGAAATGTTAAGTGGATTGTAATGATGCAAACATTTTATATTTAGTGAAATCTTCAAAATAAAAGTTGAGAACAGTAACATTGCATCTTTGAAAGAAGAATTTGCTCAGCGGATAGCAGATGCAGAAAAGAAGGTTCAGTTAGCATGCAAAGAGAGAGATGCAGCCAAAAAAGTAAGTCATTCTTCTGAGTATGAATGTTATGCAGTGTCAGTATTTTGCCTGTGAAATTATACTGCTGGTAGAATAGAATTTTCCTGTCCTCTCCTTTCCCTGCAGCCTCTGCACAGTATGTGCCCTCCAAAACTGTAGTAGAGGGCTGGAAACTCTCCAGGGCAGAATTTGAAGGTGTGAAGTGATATTGCAGCGGGATAGAGAAGGCTCAGAATCATTCATTCAAAAATAGTGTTCCTCTGGGATTTCTTGGAATGAAACTATGAAGCCTGATACAATATGAGATAATAAAATGGGCAGGAGTCACCATAAAGTCATTGGAATCCATGTGGATTTTTTTTAGATAAAATGTCTGATACCAACATATAATTCCAGCATCATTCCATAGCAAACTGTATTTCAGTACCTTAAAAGTGATAAAGGATAAAAGTTCTTTTATTTTATCATATAGAAACAAAAACAGAGTGAGTCAGAAGTGGTCTCCTGGGCCATCTAGTCTGACCCCCAGCTCCACCTTACTGCTCATGACATGCCTACCGTGTGCATGTTCAACCTATCCTTGAACATCCTCACCGATGGGGCTTCATCCACCTCCTGTGGAAGCCCCTTCTATACCCTTGAGGGGGTACTATTAACATAGCGACTTCTTAACTTAAAAAGTTCAGGCAATAGTCCATAATGCACACTGGAGGCAATCAAAGCTCTTGAGTAGAAGGGCAGATCACTCTTGCTTTCATCTCCCTTGGTGTGAAAAAGGGCTTGAAGGAAATAACATGGAGCCTTCTGTCCATCCTGAATGTCATTCAAAGAACCATGGAACTAGTTTCTTCAGCCAAAATGGACTTCATTTTTGGCAGTATGATATAGGTGACAGCTGATCAAGAAGAGCAAGTTAAAAAAAGAAGTCTGTTGAGCTAGCAAGTCTGTTGCATGAGTTGAATCGGTTATTTAGTTTTTCCTATAGATTTTAAGCAGACCTACGTAGCTGTGAGCTATAGCTCAAGTATGCCATACCTTATCTGAAAGGATTATGGAAAAGCTTGTATTTCCATTAGTAACCATTCATGTCTTCCACTTGGAAAACTACATTGCTCAGCATGGGCTGCAGAATGGAATATAGGTTATAGACTGAAAATTACATTTTTAGCCAAAGGTCAGTCAGCTAACTTTGAGCAGCTAACTTTGAGGTTTGAGCAGTAAATGGCAGGGATGCCTACTTAACCGAAATTGGTTTAAAAGTTTTAAAATAGTGACAGGAATCAGCTTTTAAAACTTCTCTTGGATTTTATATGGAAGTAATGCTTCAGTATGATCCATATAAAGATTTTTTTGGCAGGAGGGGTTACAGCTGATATTTCTGTAACGTTTAAAATGTTTTGTTTAAGATATCTTTGGCTCTCTCTGAGTCAGTCAGAATCATAAGATTCTGTTGCTAACTTATCCTCCCCCCATACAAGATATATGTGTTAATTATTAGGATATTGACAAAGAAAGTAAGTTTTTTGTAATGAGGACAGCTTTGTATAGTTTGAAGCAAACATTTTTAAAAGTCATGGTCAAAGTTTATCAGTTTAGAGAATGAATGGGTTTTATTCCTTTTAGGAAGTAAAGGTCCTCAAAGAAGATCTAGCGACTAGATTGAACTGTAATGAAACTGCTGAACTACTTAAGGAGAAAGATGAACAAATTAAAGGATTAATGGAGGAAGGTGGGTATGACTCCTCATTCATAAAAACAGTTACTTAGAAGCTGGCTTTATGTGTTCCTTCATATGTCTTTAAAATGATGGAATTGGAAATACGTTTTAACTATATCATTTAACCGAAAGGGGATGGTGGAACCTCCTGTGTATTTACAAAAAACTAGTTTGGTCCTGAAAATTAATTGTATGTTGTTTCCCACTCCTAGATATTTTTAGACTATAGGCTGTATCCAGTGTTAGTCCTACTCATAATTGATCTTTAAAATGAACGGGAATTCATTTGGCCCACATAACTGGATGGCTAGGCATGGTGGGTCGGTGTATTGTCCAAACCTGGGCTGCTTGCCACAGGGAGTCTTGTTTTTGTGCAACAAGTCACCCTGACAGCCCATGGCTTGGCGAGCCCCTGATACGTTGCCATGTAACTTGAGCCTAGAAAAGTAATTTCATTATGAGTTACAATCAGTTTTATGATCTCACCTGTGCTGCCTCCAGTAACAACCCCTCCATCAATGCTGGAGCAGCACTTCTTGATTTGTTCATGGTTTGCCATCCTCATTTTTAATGCTTTTGCCAACAGAGATGTGCACAAATGTCATCTTGTTTTTGTTTTGGTTAGTGGTGGTCTTTCACAGTTGCACAAGGGTGCATTTGTGGCTTTCTAATATATCTGTAGTCTTGCCTGCTCAATGCCCTTGTCAGTTTTAGCTACTAAAGGATAACAGATTGAGAAGATTAGACTGCAAATAGGCTACATTGTGAATGCTTGAACGCTGTTATTTGCCCAGCTGTCAGTGGGAAAGCATGGGCAAAATAGTAAAAGTGGTAAAACTGGTGCACCAAAAAGGTATTTACCTTTTAGCAATGTAATCCTTTTGATTTCTAACTGACACTTCTTAATGTTGTCTATCTTTTTGACACTTCCCTGAATCTCCAGCTAATCTAGAATAGGAAGTTCAAGGCTAGTCCTAATTTGCTGAATCCAAATTAGTGTGTATACAGTCTTGTTTTGTCTGTTTCTGTATATGTTACCCATTCCATTTTCCTACTTCTTGGACAGCTGAAACATGCAGGAAGTTGACTAGGTAAGTCTGCATATATCGATGAGCAGTAACAGTGTACTTGTGAAAAACCAATTTTAAAAGACTTATGAACACAGCCGTGCCATTTTCATGGGCCAATTTTTTTGTGGAGATGTGGCTCCCCAATCGCACATTTTTAAAGTTCGAAACAACCCCACAAACGGTTGGTAAACAAAAATGGGTAATGATCGGGGCAAGGATGGGACATGAAGGACACTGGGATACTTATTGGATCTGGCTGGAGACGAAGGTGGGGAGGAAGGGGAGGACAAGCTGCAATAAGTCCGTGCACGGAGAGTTGTTCAGCAAACAACCCACATGGTGTAGCTAATTTGGAGGATGGGTCAGAGTGATGTGTGAACATGACCATGGAAGCAGCCCTGTGAATGGGTGAAAGTGAGTGAATGTGGTATTCTAAAAAGATGGAATAGCAAACCTACTGTGCTGTGCTGTGGAGATTAGTGGATGGGGCACTGATGCGGATTTTCTGGAATAGTGGAAACAGAAAGTTTTCTGGGAAATTTTTGAGTGCTCTAAATAATGTTACCAGATTTAGCAAGGACTGTATGTTTGAATCATTTTGGCCCTCCAGCACACATTTTCTTTCAATAAGCTCGCAGACTCATATCTCATATTTACTATTCTGTGTCAATTAGATGCAGTATAAATATATATAAAGTTTTTTTTAATGTCATTTCTTAGGTGGAAATCATATTAAAAACACAAGATTGTTTAAGTGTTCTGTTCAAACACTTGTAAAGCTTCATGTGGAAATTATTGTACTGGAATATTTGTAAAAATATGAAGACCGTAACAATATATACTATTTTATGATGTTTGTTTATATTTAGCAAAAATGAGTACACCTGAAAGGACACTGTTTTTAGGATATATACCCAAAGAGAGCTGATATATCAATATTTCAGTTGTCCTTTGCTGGGGTAACTGTAGCCCCTTCACTTGCGCTCTGTACTGCATATCAGCCCCATTTCAGGTTGGGAAAAATCTGATTCGGAGCCGCTTGTTGAACATCCGGTTTCACTAAGGAGCAAGTGTGGGTCTGGGCGTCCCGTGCAGGGAACTTGGGCAGGATGGTGCTGCTGCCCTGTTTGTGGGTTTCATGGGCAGCTGCTTGGCCCCTGGGTGAACAGGATGCTGGACCAGATGGGCCCTTGGTCTGATGTTCTTCAAGGAGACAGAATAATCACAGTCCTAGTTTTGCTTTCCCTTCTGTTTGAGGACCAGTATACCATATATAAATCTGATCCTGGCCCAGCCAGGAGCCAGCCTCACTGTGCACTGAAAGGGGTTGCCACACCTTATTTTTAGTTCCTTAAACCGTGTCTTGTCTTGTTTGAATTCATTCATTCATTCTGCTGCCCAGGGCCATTTGAATATTTTGTGAATGCCCTACCAACATAGAGTAGAGTACACATAATGGTTTCTGTGTGTGTTAGCCATGTGTCCTGTATATGATGCAGCTGCTCTAATAGATACACGGAAGCTCCACACAAAGGAGCTGTATATTTCTCTTCTGCACTAGCAGATACTCCACACATGCAATGCTGAATCTTCCTATGCAGGCTGATTATTTCTGTGATGCAGTAAAATGGGATGTTCTGCATATAGGGAGCTACAGGGCTCAGAACGCCCACCCACCCATCCTGGAGGCTTTGGATTGTGCCTCTTGTTAATGCATGTTTGGCTGGAGAGATTAGAGACAGATTCGGCCAAAATATCTAGAAGGCCCCAAGTTGCCCATCCCTAATTCATGGCATTGTATCACTAACTCTGGATATTAAATTAGATTGGAAGCAGGTCAAGAGACTTACATCTTGGAAATATGACAAACTATCAAAAATAAGACA